>NW_028326646.1:0-16408 GCF_027475165.1 Benincasa hispida
TGGGGTAGATTGCCCAATAAGCCAAGGCACTAAGGTGGACCCATTCTATGCGAAACAACTCATGCAAAGCCGCTGACATACATGCACGCAGAGCTCAAGTATCTCATTTGATACTGGATCCAATGGTTTGAAAACCTATTCTCAAACCATAATCATCAGAAACATAGCATGAATAATCTATATTTTAACTAATACATGGTTTACCACATAATTTTGTATAGCTTTGTTAAACAAGCTTTTCTTTTAAAAAAGGAGTCACTCACAAGTGTTTTTCAAGGATTCCTCTTTCTCCCAACCTTCCTAGTTCTTTCCTATTCTCCAGCCCATTTTTTTTGGCTTAATTCATTCTAAAACAGCTTAAAAATCTGACTTATTTAATTTAGGGTTGATATAACTATAGAATACCTCATTGGTCCTAAATAAGCCAAAACTAGGTTTTTAGCTAATTAGAGATAGCAACTTGGCCGAGGGATCACGTTGGAGGGTGCTGGGCACACGAGCATGGGTTGTCTAAATGTGTAGATATACTGCATGGTAAACTGACATGCAATGGCTCGATAAAAATACTGATGCATACAGGCGCAAGCGCTAGGGTCATCGATTGGGCTATCTAGTCATGCAGATGGGCGGTAGGCACGTGCAGACGTAGGCACCAACATTGGGCGTGGGGCAACCACGTGACATGATGTGTCTTAATTGATTGCGCAATAAGGTGGAGCATAAATGTTGTATGTGGTCTGACAGGGAGGGCGCCCGCGAGGCATGTAGAGTTTGTAGACGCCCGAGCGTGCTAGTTAGCACACGATAGCTGGACGTTAGGATGGCTGGGCGCGTGGGTGCTGTTGGGCGACAGATTAACCTTCTCCACCTTTTTCTTATTTCTTCAATCTTCTTGTACTCTAAATCTTATAGCAGCCTAGGTATGCCCTCTACACTCAATTTGCTATAGTTTTGCTTACGAAAAAGGGAAATGACACGAGTGAATTTGGAGAACTAATCGTCTCAAAGTGCCCTATTTATAGTAGTACCAAATCCTTCTTATTGTGACAGCTCCTCATGCATGGATGCCTAGGTGTCTTCAACATGCAAACTCTAGCAAAACACTCCCTTTTGAGGTGTCTTCACCAGCCCTTTGAATGCCTTTCCTTGCTCCAAATGCATCCACCTTCTACTTGGACTTGGTCAAGACTTTACCTTATTAAGCTATATACTCCCCTTTGCTGTCAACTAGGCCTTGCTCCCCAAGTAACCTCATGTTCAATGCCTAACACTACATGTTGGTCGCTTGGCTCCCTTAAGTTCATCACCTATTCCTCTAGGTGCCCAATATAGCTCACCACCTTCTTTGTCCTTTGCATCCAGTATCTCCCTAAGTAGGCATCCCACCATGGCTGTCCTAGGCGTCCAATGTGTCCAAGATGACTTTCTTCCTTCTTCTTCACCCTAATATTCATTCAATTGGTATCCCAGATGAGCCCAAGAGTACAGTATGTGCTGAATGTTGTCTCCTTACTTAGTAGGCGTCCAACTTGGTATTTCATAGCCTAGTATGTGTCCAACCTAGAGGTAGTGAGTTTAACTTGATACTCATGCCTCAAGGGTTAATTCCTATTCTTTACCTACTAACAGTTAGTGAAAATTCTAAACTTCTAACTAGGCTATGAGTTCAACCTTCCCTATCCAATGAATGATTCTCATACTTTGAATGTTTTCCTACATTTCACTTCTTTTATTAAATATAGGTTGAATACTTAGCCAAAGTTTAGCACTTAGCCAAATTTTAGCTCTTTAAATCTCACGCACATTCTACCTTAACTCCTTGGCTCAAATATTAACTTAGCTTATCCTAAAAAATTTGTCCTCGAAATTCGATAGAGTTTGTTTCTGAACATTTTCATATCAACTAGTTTTATTATTAATACAAACTTATATACATTATCCAATATTTATATTAACCAAAAACTAGTAAGAAAATATTACATTTCTTCAAGGAAAGGATTATTTTTTTGGTCCTTTTTGTTTTCCCGGACTAGGACCTTCTTCAATAGTCATGATAACCTTTAGTTGTTGATGAGCTGCTTGTGATATTGCTCCTTGTTCATCCCTATCTTTCGTTATCGGTTGAGGACAATCCTTCTTATAGTGTTCAGTTTGTCCACAATTAAAAAATGTATCCGTTCCAATCTAACATTGACCCCAATGTTTCCTAAAACAAGCTAAACACACGAGTTTCGAACTTATACTTGAGGCATGGTTGACTTAAGTTTTGTTCCTAGTACATAAATCTTATTCCCTCTTCACCAGTCCCTGGTGCTTTTAAAGGTTTCAAAGCTTCTCCTTGTTCTCCTTCACTCAAACTTCTTTCAACTCTTGTAGTTGTTTCAATTAATTTTAAAAATTCTACCCAATTCACACTTGTTGTTACAAGAGTAAGGATTTCTGCCCATAGTCCCTCTTCAAACCTTTTACACCTATCATTTTCATCAGAAATTATAGTCATTGCATACTTGGTGTAACAACCCGACCCTTCGAGTACTCTAGCACAGGTTGATACGACTAAATAGCCATTTTCATTCAAAACATTTTGACCGATATAATTATTGGGGTTGATGCCCTAAATCTCGTAGGGTTCTGTAGTTTATAAACACGTGTATGAACAAAAATTTTGTGATGTAATAATATGAGATGTTTTATGCACTACAGTCTTTGAAATATGAGACATTTTAGTTGCATTAACCACAAACCAATAAACTAAGATCCATGGTTATCGTTGTAACTTAAGCATGTATGTGGAGACATACAAGTGGATTGTGCTTTAAGTGATAACCTAAATGGTCTATAGTATATGGATAAATGAGGGAAACCTGTATCCTGATGAAGCTACGAGTGTGGCTCGCTTTGTAGATGTTACAAGTGTTGGAAAGTGTTATAAATGGTATGATCCTGACCATTCATGTATTAGTATATGGAAAGTGCTACAAATGGAAAATTCTACAAAGAATTTGTATAAGACCGGACAACGAAATGTTTAGTCTTGTTATATAACGCCGTTCATGACAAAGACTTTCATTTCACTAGGATGACCATAGGTAACATGACCTTAATCCTGAGTGAGTTAGGAACTTCTGTCTATGAAAGCAGTCCATTGATTAGCATGAGTGTGAGTGGCCAGATCGCCAACTCAAACCTACCACTTTGGGGATTCGTCTGATTGGGGAGCTGGGAACTCAGTTACACAAGATGGAATTCACTCCTTCCTCGAAACGAGGGTAAGTAGATAAATTGCTCCCTTAAGGGCTGATTCCGGGGCTTGAACAATGTGGCGCCACATCTTCTCTTGGCTCGAGAAGGGTTTATTCATAGTAGGACTATGGTATATTGTTCATTAGAGGAATCAGTAGTACTTAAGGAATTAGAAGTAATTACAGAGGCAAAACGATAAATTGGCTCGATTGTATTTACGAGCGATTTGTGAAAGGTCATCGTACTTTTGATTGGTTATATAAAATGGACACAGAAATATATATGTAGCATGAAGAGTGTAACTATCATTCTTTAGTGGAGTGCTCGACAATTATGGATAGTGGATATTGTGATTAAAGAGTTTAGTCTGTTATTCACACACCGTTGGAGCTTCAAGCTACAGGTCTATAAGGTCCCTTTGGTAGCTCAATGGATTCATGTTGAGAACCAGTGTTTGGGTTAGTTTGAAGTGTTTAAATTAACAAGAGGAAATTTGATTATGTATGATATAATTAAATTACTTCAATTATATGTGATATAATTGATTTGATGTATTAGATACATTAATTGGAGGAATTAATGTTAAATGCCATAAAGGAGAAAAAGAACTATGGTTTATATATTGCATGAGATGTGATATTAAAATGATAGTTTATGAATATATTATTTATTAGTAATTAAATCAATTATGGGATAATTGGTTTCGGTTTTTCACCAAATAACCAACTTAGTAGGAAGTTGTGATCAGTTATGGTAACTGATGAATAAAATGAAAATCGTTTTCATTTTTTCATGATAGATTGATAATCGAATGCACATAAAAGAAAAACCTATACAATAGGTTGAGAGCATAAACGATCGTGTATCGAGTTGTTCTATCGATAGTCGCTCACTCTTAAACATTGGAGTACCTAGTCTACACGATCGTTTACATGATCAAGTGCCTAGTCTAGACTCTTGTCTTCTCCAACTTACTTGATCGTCTACACAATCATTCAATTCCTCCTTCCCTCTACCAAATCCATACATAGTCTACAACTTCTGGATTCTCACATCGAGAATACCAAGATAGCCTCATGGTGGTGTCTGCTTGCTGTTCGAGGGTCGAGTGTTACTCGTTGCTGTTTGGGGATATTGCTATGCTATTGAGCGTTTGTACTGTTGAATGTTCGTGTTGTTTGATCGAGGGATACAAGAAGAAAAGTTCTTCAAGGGTATGTTCGCTCGATCTTTAGTGTTGGTTTTATGAAGCATGCAGTAATTTAAAGTTTATGCATACTATTGCTATTTGATGGTAAATGTGTATGTTTTGTCACAATGGGTTTGGAACGATCTTGCTTCCGCTCATTGGTTCTCTTTCAAAAGAGTTCCTTCAATAGTACAAGCTATGTGACATAGAAGAGTTTATTTCACAAAAAACAATAAATTAACAAATAAATCAAGTAAAGCAAAACATGTAATCGGGATCCCAATATTTAAAAAAAACATTTGCAAAGATAATGTTAAAAACAAAACCATAAACAATTCTGTTTGATGATAAACGCAAACCTCGAATAATTAAATATACAAACAAGAAAACATGAACTGCGCGGAAGCATTTTCTAATGTCCCCTTTGAAGGAACCTTGTGAAGGGATCATAAACGGAAGCGGGTCGCCTTAATTCCCAAGATTTTACAAAACCAAAATTTTACAACGAACAAAACAATAATTATGCATTGCACAAAAAAAAAAAAAAAAGACTAGCATGCATCAATTGAAGTTACAGAATAATAAAATAGGGTTTAAAACCCTTACCTTTGAAGAATGATTCTTCTCTAGTAAAATCCCTTGAACAATTAGGTAGTTCCACAATGGCTTCCGCGGTATTCTCTGGGTGAGAATCCAAGAGGATGTGGGGCTTTGGCTATTTTGGATTTGGAAGAGGAAAGGAGATTGAGAGATGAGAGGAGGATGGATCAAGTAGAAAATAAATAGAGAGACATCCTGTTTGATTTTCTCAGGAAAAAGAAGAATGAAGGCCAACATATCCACTTCTACACGTTGTGGAAAGAATAATGGGGAGGGAGTTACAAATCCCTCCCTAAAACTGTTAATCAATTTTTTTAATTAATAAAAATGAATTTTAATAAAAAAAAACTTTAATATATATATGATAACTACTTTATCATATAATATATATTAAACTATATGTTATATCAAATATAACATATAATCTATAGTTTGATACTGTATCCCATACAATATAACCTATAGTTTAATTTCTCAATAACGATATTTAAATAAATCTCATTTATATTACATTTAATTATATGAATCCAATTCACATAATTAATATTTGAATCATATTCAAATATGTAATTTCTCTCCAATAAAACTTAATACCATAATATATCAAATATATTATAGTAATTATATCATATATATTAAAATTTAATTAATTATATCATATATAATTAATTCCGTCAATTAATTTGAATAATTCAAATTAATCAAAAAACTTATTCTCATTAAATCCCATTGAGCTATCGAGGGTACCTCATAGACTTGTAGTTTGAAGCTCCAACGGTACATAAATAATTAATTAAACTCTTTATTAAATTATTGACCATCCATTAACTGTGGGCACTCAACTAAAGACCGACAGTTGTACTCTTCGCACTACAGATATATTTATGCATCCATTGGATATAACTAATCAACAGTATAATGACTCTTTACAAATTGTTCGTAAGTATAGTGGGCGAAAATTACCATTTTGACCCTAAAGTTACATTTAAATCCTTAAGTACCACTGATCCTTCTAATGAACAATAAATCATCGTCCAAATATGACCAAACCCCTCTCGAACCAGGAGAGGGTGTGGCGCCACATTATTCAAGTCTCAGATTCAACACCTAAGGGAGTAATTTATCTACTTGCACCGACATTGAGGAATGAGTGAATTCCTTCTCGTGTCGCTATGTTCCTAGCTCCCCATTCAAACGAATCCCTAAAATGGTAGGCTTGTTGAGTCGACGATCTAGCTACTCTCATCCATATAAATCAAAAGACAACCATCATAGGCAGGAGTTCTAACTCACTCAGGATTTTGGTCATGTTACCTATGGTCATCCTAGTGGTTAAGTCTCTATTATGGATGGCGTTATATAATGAGACTAAATATTTCGTGGTCCAGTCTTATAAAAACTCCTTTGTATAGAATATTCTCGCTCACATGTCTCCACATGAATGATCAGGATCAAATTATTTGTAGTACTTTACAGCATTTATAACATTTACAAAGTAGGGCATACTCGTAGTGTTACGAAGATAAGGTACTCAGTCTTATCCATCTACTATAGACTATTTAAGTTATCACTTAAATATGAAGCATCTATATGTCTCTATATACATATTTAAGCTTCAAGATAACCTTGGATGTTAGTTTATTAGTTTATGGTTAATGTAACTAATTTTGAAATAAAACATCATATATTTTATTTCAAATAAAATGTTTGTACAATACAATTACAAACGATTGGACCCTATGAAATTTAGGGCATCAACCCCAACACCTATATGTCTCTATCACGAGTCTAGTCTGTCCCTGCCTAAAAAAAATTAAGGAGAAAGAATGAGTATAATAATACCGAGCAAGTGACCTACTATTGGGCCCTCTAGGTAACCTGTTAACTAATCTATTTAGGTATCAGTGTACACCCACATCATAACAATTGTGGTGATCCCAAAGGATCAAATATCAGGTGTAAATGTGATTCCGAAGAAACACGCATCAGTCATAGTGTGTAACCTGAGGGTACATAAATCAATCGGAAACATGATCCCGAGGGAACATGCATCAATCATCATCGTAAATGTGATCCCGAAGGTACACAGATCAGTCATAGTGTGTAACCCCAAGATACACAAATTAGTCATAAATGTGCATATATACAGTCATGGTGTGGTCACAAAGGAGCACACAATCAGTCGTATGTGTACACCTGCCAAGATAGAAGAATTTAACAAGAACCATTCGATCTTAGCATGCATCAATTAACATATAATTCATTTGTTATAGTTACAATCATTTATCTTAGGGATTAAAATTACCAGAACGTCCTTAGTCAACTTTACATATTATCACAATCAAGACAGTCAAATCAGTTCATATCATGAAATTTACAATCCAATCAGTTTAGAATACTCATTCTAATCAATCCAAAATAAACAGTCCAATCAGTCTAGATTAAACAATCCAATCAGTCAAAAATAGACAACCCAATCTGTCTAAAATTAAAAGTCCATCATAATTATGAACTTTTTTTTAATAGTTAAAATAGGTCGCTATCTTATAAAATTCGGTTACAAACTCAATCAGTTCACAATCCTGTCTAGGGCTTGGGGATATAAGTTGATGGTTTATGTAACACCTCCTACCTGAGGATTATGACTGAAATAGTGAGAATTGATAACCAATTTTATATGCTTGCATGAGCGGTGAGAGGTTTAAAAATTTGTTTTAGCCTAGACAATGTAGGTTTAAATCCAAATGTAAACGTTATACTTGGATAATAAACACAGAGACTTAGATTGTTTAAAATTAGTCGTAAAAAACGTAAGTTAAAGAATACCCAAATATTTAGAACACTTTAGTGAGTGATTAACAATATATATGATATATCGTTTTTAGCTCTCATATCCTCAAGAGTTCATATCGTGAAATCTATGCTTGGCTTCTTGTTGATTTTACCTCGACTGCTCCATTCGGGAAGTATTTGCATGGGTCAATAATAAGGTGAATGAGAAAAGTAGTTCATAGTAAGTGGGTGAAGAAAATGTATCAACGTATCCTACGGTCTCCTCCACTGGTTTGAACCGTGAGATTCCTATGTTGCGTCTGCTATCGTTTTTATGCGGCACTAGCTAGTGGTTAACAGCGGCGATCCCTTCGGAGGGTTATAACATAGGATTTGGAAAAACCCAAGGTTCAGAAATGAATAGGGTCTTATAGTTCCATCTTACACATTGTCTTTCAATTCAGGGTCATGTTCATACCATTCTATAAAATCTGAAAATGGCGGGTCACACTTACAAAATTACTAAGTGTTGTAAGTTCTTGATCGAAAAACGGTAGCTAAAAGACTGTCGGAATATGAGTTATTTTGGAGATAGTATTTAGTTAAGAATATCTTACTTTAGTGAAGGAATATTTGGTTGCATTAGGTAGAACTTATTCCAACTCAATATAGTATCGTTGCAAATAAATAAAGATCTATGAGTACTTTATTAGTTTTTTCTAAAATTGGATTTAAATGCACTTATTAATAGAATTTGTTTATTTTTCAGTATGTCAAACTCAATAATACAACTTCTAGCTTCTGACAAATTTAATGGAGAGGGTTATTCCAACTGGAAGCGAAATTTAAAAACAATAATTGTAGTTGATGACCTAAGGTTTGTGTTAACGGAGGAATATCCTCTTATTTCCAGTTTGATGGAAAATTGAAGCGTTCAGGATGCTTAAAATAGGTGGGTAAGGAGAATGAAAAGGCAAGGGCCTATATCTTAGCGAGCATATCCGATGTGCTTAACAAGAAACATGAACCTATGGCCACAATTTGTGAAATTATGGCATCATTACATGATATGTTCGGGCAACCATCATCTTCTGTTCGACATGACGCTATAAAGTATGTTTATAACTCGCAAATGAAAGATGGAACCAATGTCAGGGAACATGTTTTAGATATTATGGTTCATTTTAATGCCGCAGAAGCTAGCAGGGCTACCATAGATGAAACTATTCAAGTTAATATGACATTAAAGTCTCTTCCGAAGAGCTACCTAACCTTTTGTACTAATTCCGTAATGAATAAAACAAATTACAATTTGACTACCTTATTAAATGAACTATGGACTTAGTCAATGATAAAATTGAAAGAGAGTGAAGCAAATGTTGTTTAACGACAAAAGAAATTCTGAAAGGTTCTTCGTTAGGAAAAAAACCCGACAAAAGGAAGACTGTCCCTTCTTCATCTAAAGACAAAAATGTACAGATGAAGAAAAAGGGAAAAGGGAATAAACAACCCATTGTAAAGAAAAGCAATGCTCCCAAAGGAAACTATTTCCATTGTGGAGAAGATGGGCATTGGAAGCGAAACTGCCTGAAGTATTTGGCAAAGAAGAAAGCGAAAAAGGAAAATCAAGGTAAATCAGATTTACTTGTAATTGAAACATTTAGTGGAAATTCTCACTCGACCTAGATATTAGATTCAGGAGCCGCTAATCATGTTTTTACTTTTCTACAGAAAACTAGTTCTTGGAAACAACTCTCAGAGTACAAAACGACTTTCAAGATGGGAATAGGGGAAGTCATTTCAGCAGAAGCAATAAGAGATGTCAGTTGTTTTTAGGAGATTCTTTTGTCTTGTTAAGTAATGTATCCTATGTCCCAAAGATGAAAAGAAATTTAATCTCCATTTCAAATCTACTTGAAAATATGTATAAAGTATCTTTTGAAGTTAATGAAGTGTTCGTTTTTTTTAAAAGGTGTTCATATTTATTCTGTTAGACTTGAAAGTAACTTGTATGTGTTAAAATAAACTGAAACAAAAGTTATTTTAAATATAGAGATGTTTAAAATAGTAGAAACTCAAAATAAAAAACGAAAAATATCTTCTAACGTCTATCTTTGGCATCTCAAACTTGGTCACATAAATCTCAACAGGATCAGAGATTAGTTAAAAGACAGTTCTTTACCTCCTTGTGACTCATGTCTTGAGTGAAAAATGATAGAAAAATATTTTACTAGAAAATGTCTTAGTGCCAAAGAACCCCTCGAACTTATACATTCAGACCTTTGTGGCCTGATGAATGTAAGAGCATGAGGTGGATATGAATATTTTGTCACATTTATTGATGATTATTCTAGATATGACTATATTTACATAATAAATCACAAGTCTGAAACTCTCGAAAAGTTCAGGGAATTCAAGATCGAAACAGAAAACTTATTAGGTAAAAGAATTAAAACACTTCGATCAGATCGAGGTGATGGGTGTATGGATTTAAAATTCTAGAACTATTTGGTAGATCATGGAATTTAATCCCAACTCACAGCATTTGGAACACCACAACAAAGCGGTGTTGTAGAAAGGAGAAATAAAAACTTGTTAGACATGGTTTGATCAATGATGAGTTTTGCTCCGTTACCTCAATCTTTTTGGGGGTATGCCGTACAGATTGCGGTATATATTATGAATATGGTTCCCTCAAAAAGTGTTTCTGAAATATTGTATGAGTTATGGAAAGGACGTCATTACTTTCGGGTCTAGAGATGTCCGACACACTTGTTGGTACAAAACCCTAAGAAATTAGAACGACGTTCAAAATTATGCCTTTATGTTGGATATCCAAAAGAAACAAAAGGAGGATTATTCTATGATCCCCCCAAAAAATAAAGTATTTATTTCGACAAATAGTACATTCTTAGAAGAAGATCATATTAGAAGTCATCAACCTCGTAGCAAACTAATATTGAAAGAAATGACTAAAGATACTATAGATAAATTTTCAAAAGTTGTAGATAAAGCTAGTTCATCAACAATGGTTGTTGCCCCATCACATTCTTCTCAAGAGTTGAGAATGCCTTGACGTAGTGGGAGGATTGTTCATCAATCTGAACGCTATATGGGTTTAACAGAAACTCAAGACATCATACTTGATGATAGTCTAGAGGACACATTGACCTTTAAACAGGTAATGGAAGATGTTGATAGGGAACAATGGATAAACGCCATGGACGTAAAAATGGAGTGCTTTTAAATCTAAGTCAATTTTTTAAGATTAAAAAAATCGGAAAACTTTAAAGTTTTGTTTTATTTTGTTTTTTTTAATCATTCAAATAGTTTCTTGAGAAGATTGAAAACTCATATTTTGTCTTACGTTGATTTAAGTGTATGATTGAGGAAAATGTTAAAAATATGCATAAAAAATTAATTATATCCCTAACTTAATTTTGGGTTATGTCTTTCTTCAAAAGAGAATCGTTTTAAAACTAGTTGAAGGTTAAATATATTGTGAACTTGAGGAGTACAACGAAAATACAGATATCAATAAAATATAATATTGAAATAAATATAATATAATATAATAATAAAATAAATTAAACATAATATATAAATATATAAAATAAATCAATAACGAAAGTAAATAAAATAAAAATGATGGATTTCTCCACTTCCTCCAATTTATTTTGAATTTTGCTCAATGTGTATGTGTCTATCAAAACCCACCAAATGCCACTGCTTATAGACAATTTGACAAGTAAGAGGTGAATTACATGGACACTAATAATGTGTAATGTTGAAACACATGGATAACACTTTTGAAAAATTGGGGCATGACACATGGTCAATGTACACTAATCATGTGAATTTAATGGACATCTATTATCATAATATTTATAATAAAATATCTATTTTAGTCCCTATTGTTGGAGTAGTTTGTTCTTTCCAAATTAGTTCACATCGTTCATAAATTTTAGGGCAAATATCAATATATACCTTAAATTTTGGGAGGTTGTATCAATTTAAACCATAAACTAAATTTTGTATCATTTTAAACCTTGAACTTTTGGGTTGTATTAATTTAAACTCCAACTAATAGTTGTATCAATTTAGACCCTAAACTTTCATAAGTATATAAATTTAAACCTTGAAAATTCATTAGTATATCTCAATAAAACATAATGGAGGATTCAAATTGATACACTTGTGAAAGTTCAAGGTTTAAATTGATACACTTATGAAAGTTCATGGTTTAAATTGATACAATTATTAGTTTAAGATTTCAATTGACACACTTATGAAAGTTCAGGGTTCAAATTAATACAATGATTAGTTTAGAGTTTAAAATGATACACAAAGTTCATGAGTATAAATCGATATTTACCCTAAATTTTAATTTAAATGCATCTATCTCAAAATTTAATTTGAAATTATCTCCTTAACTTGTGTTGAGTTCTAGTGAAATATTAGAAGTGTAGTTGTCCCATATAAAAAAAAAAATTCAATGTGATAGACTCCAAACACTATAAAAAGAGCTTATATTTTTTGTTTTATATACTTCTAGTTAGAAATTCTTTAAACAAAAGTATTCTAACTTTAGTTAAATTCTCTTTTGTATTCTTTAATTTGAGAGCAGGAAAAAGATGTGAATAGTATAAAGGTTTTGAAAGTATACTTTTGTATTTAAGATCGGGAGAAAGAATTATGTTGTATGATTATAATAATTTTTCACATAGTAATTTTTCCTCCCGTTTGAAGTTTTTCAAAATTAATTCTTGTGTATTATTATTTAATAGCATTCATTTATATTAAAAAGTATCTTGAAATTTAAAAGCATGAAAATCACTCACATCCCCGTCACCAGGCCAAGTCATAGTCAAGTCATCCACTAATTTGTGGACTTTTCTGAAAACTTTAATGTTTTGTTTTATTTTGTTTTTTCTAATCATTCAAATAGTTTCTTGAGAAAATTGAAAACTCATATTCTTAGGTTGGTTTAAGTGTATGATTGAGAAAAATATTAAAAATATATATAAAAAATTAATTATATTACTAACTTAATTTTGGGTTTTGTCTTTCTTAAAAAAAATATATGTTAAAAGTAGTTGAAGAAACATACCATAAGGATAGATTTTCATTTTTTTAGGAAATCATTGTCTCCCTTGATGAGGAAGACAATATCAACATCCTATCCAGAACCTTTTGACGAACCTGTTTTACTTTTCATATGCTTAAATTGTCGGCATTTCCAGTAGCCTATTTTCTACTTAAAGACTATCTTCTTCAAGTCCTTGCTGGAAGCATTCATGAACTTCATCGAACCACCATCACTGATTAACAATTTAGAAGTATCACTTCTTGATCTTTCCTTCAAGGTCTTGTGTAGCCTAGATTGTATAAGCAATTGTCACAAATCAAATAATTTCAAAAGAAAAAACAAAGAGTTTATTTAAACAACACGCTCTATAGAAGTCCACAAATTAGTGGTTGACTTGACTATGACTTGGCCTGGTCACGAGGTTGTGAGTGATTTTCTTGCTTTTAAATTTTAGGATACTTTTTGATATAAATGTATGTTATTAAACTATGGAGTGTATATATAATTAATCTGTTATGTTTGAGTGTATTTTTATTTTAGTCTATATTTTTTTTAAAATGATGTCTCCTATATTTATCATTTTTCAATTATATCATTTTTTTATAATTATTTTTCAATCACACCAAGTTTTTAATTAGTGGATGCTAAATATTATTGATGTGTCCTGAGCATAACTCAATTGACATTCACGTTATTAGTAATCATAAGATGTGTGATTTGAATTTTCTTATCTCAATTGTACTAAATATGATTGAGGCAAAAATTTATAACATGATATTTAGTAAGTTTCTAAAGTGAGTAAAATTTGTAATCATCTTTGTCACATAAATTTTGGACATGATTTTTCCCTACCTATGAGAAGAAAAAAAATCCCTCAGGAATAATCTATGCTTAGAATGGTAACAAAAATCTCCACTTAGAAACTTAATAAAGAAAAAAAAATGGAAAAGAGTTCAAATATTAAAACCTAAAGCATATATCAAAATCAACTTAGCTCGACGAACATAATTCTTATATTATCAACCTCAAAATTAGATGTTCAACTCTTTCATCCTACATATTATATATATATATATATATATATATTGGTTTTAGGTTTTTCGGTTTAGTTTCAATTTTGTCCATAGGTTTCAAAACACTTTTAGTTTTTAACTTTTGAGTTTGATTTCTATTTAGCCCCTAAGTTTCAAAATACTACAACTTGATTTATAGATTTTAAGATTTACATTTTTAATCTTAATCTTTTAATAAATATTTTTTTCAGTCTTTGATGTTAATGTCTATTAATTAATTTAAAACAAATAAAAGAACTATAATGAATTTAATTTGAATATTTTTCATCGCTATTAAAATTAATTTAAAAAATTTGTTTCATTATGAATTTAATTTGATTAATAGATATTTTTCTTAAGAAAAAAACATATATTTGTTCCAAGTATATTGTTAAAATCAAAAGTATGCATATTACTCAGCACTAAGTCACATCAAATCAGGTCATTCAAAGTGAGGTCATTGGCATGAGTTTCTTCTTTAAAGGCCGAAGATTCGATCCACATATCTATAATTGATGTAAAAAAACAAAAGGGTGAAGTCAAGTCGACTCATCAAGAAGAGAAAAAAGGATAAGTCGTCTAATTTTCTCGAGGATGGTTATCCTAAATCCTTATTAATCAATTCTATTTCCAAGTTTCCACCATATATTCTAAACTTGTACACTCTTTTAAAGCGTGGAGTTAGAAATATAACCTAAATTACATAGAAAGGAGATATTATATGAAGAAAAAACATCTAAAATAATAGTTATAAGTAAAAAAAAAAAAAAAAATAGGGCTTTTTCAAATATAAAAATAGGGCTAAAACTATTTACACATTGTAGCAAAACTTAATAAATTTGGACAGTCTAACTACAGATCAAGTGAAATACCAAGAAAACCCATGCGACCCAAGCGCAATAACCTAATTAATTCCAGTTTCGAGACCATCGATTAATCGCCCGACCGAAACAAAATTGAAATCGTGGGCTTCTTCATTTGCTTCCCTAACCAATGTCAATTTCATTAATTGTTATCTTCTTCCTCTTTTCCTCCTACTCACGCTTCATCTTCTTCTTCTTCCGTTGTTGCTGCTACTTGATTCATCTTCTACTTCTTTTGCTGCTATTGCTTCTTCTTTTTCTTCACTTCATCCATTGTTCTCATTTCTATCTATCTGATAGACTGCTATCAGTCCAACGATTACTATCTATCAATGACTACATAAGTAAACACATCAAGGTAATTACTAATCGTTTGAATCATAGTGGAGCCTATTTTGTTTGATTATAGTTATTAAACCTAAGTTTTGTAAGCGAATGGTAAGCAATAAAAGAAGAAAAATGATCAAAGATGAATCATCTTTTGAGTTATGGATGTATCATCGTTTGAGTTATGGAAAGGTTGTAAAAGTAGTTTACGCCACTTCAAGAATTGAGGATGTCCAACCCATGCGTTTATGACAAATCCCAAAAAGTTTGTACCTCATTCGAAAATATGCCTATTTGTAGGCTACACTAAGGAAACAAGAGGTGGGTAATTCTTTAATCCAAATAAAAATAAAGTGTTTGTATCGAGAAATGATACCTTTTTGAAAGAAGACTAGATGAGGGACCACAAACCACGAAGCAAAATAGTTTTAAGAAGAATTTCTGAGGATACTACTGAGTCTTCAACAAATGTTGTTGAAGAGGCTAGTCCATCAATAAGGGTTGTTGATGTCAATTCATCTGGTCAATCTAATCCATCTCAAGAATTGAGATTACCTCAATATAATGGGAGGATTGTGAACCCACCTGTTCACTACTTGGGTTTAACAGAAGCCTAAAACGCCATATCTAATGATGGGGTTGAGGATCCATTGTCTTACAAGCAAGAAATATAAGATGTTGACAAGGATGAAATGATTAATGCCATGAATCAAAAAATGGAGTCTATATACTCTAATTCTATTGGGGATCTTGTAGATCAACCTGATGGGGTAAAACTTGTAAGTGGATCTACAAGAGTAAAAAGGGTGTAGATGGAAAGGTACATACCTTTAAACTTAGACTAGTGGCAAAGGGTTATACCTAGGTTGAGAGAATGGACTATAAAGAAACTTTTTCACTTGTTTTCATGTTAAAGTCTATTCGAATTATTTTATCCATGACCACATATCATGACTATGAGATATGGCAAATGGACGTCAAGATTGCATTTCTGAATGGTAATCTTGAAGAGACTATCTACATGAATCAATCAGAGGGATTCATTGAACAAGCTTAAGAGCAAAAGGTTTGCAAGCTTAATCAGTTCATTGTATGTGGTTGATATCCTACTCATCGGGAATAATGTAGGCTTTCTTACAGAAGTAAAGGAAGGGCTAGTCGCCCAGTTCTAAATGAAAGATTTGGGTGATGTATAATTTTTTCTAGAGATCCAAATCATCAAAGATCATAAGAACAAAACCCTGGCCTTATCTCAGAAATCATATATTGACAA
>NW_028326647.1:0-49010 GCF_027475165.1 Benincasa hispida
CTCTCGGGCAGTTGATTGTTGCTGACTTCACTCATAGACAAGCAATGCATTAGCCCATAGACAGGCGTTGCAGCAGCTTCACACTAAACAAATAAGATTACTCACATACTCGCACAACGCACACCTCTCGGTGGGGTGCTACATGCTTCATATTCCTAATTCACATGACTAAGTATGCAATACCCAAGCAATCTCACTAAGTGTTGCAATGAAAGTAAAGATGCTAAGAAAGAAGATGGAGATGGAGTCGAAGGAATAGAGAAATGCATTGAAAACACATTGTATTAATTTCTTAATTCAAAATGTCATCCAATACAATATAGGAAAAGAAAGGAAAAAGACATGACCGACTGGAAGCAAAGCTTTGCTTCCAGCGGATATGCGTTAAGGCTACTGGTGGTACCATGGATTGGCAGAGGAGCTGACTCTCTCGAGATCTAACTCCGGTCGAAGGCTCCAGTTGTCACTCGGAATGGATGAAGGAGGTGAAGAACTCTCAGTGTCTTCTCACGCATTTTGTCTGGATCACAAGGATCTGCACCAAGCGAACCTCAAGCGAAAACCTTGGATAAAATGAATTTGAGCTCTTCAGCTTCTATTTATAGAGCTTGGCCACTGAACTGCTCTGAGTCTGACGTTTGATGCGTTCGTCCTTTTTGAACCTCTGCCATCAATGGCATGGTAGGTGAAATGTCAACATCAGCTTTGGATTTTCTCGAGGTAGATGCGTTGATGTGTTCATTCCACCTACCTTGCATTGATCCCATTAGAATGCGTTGTCGCGTAGTCGCAATCATTCAATGGCCGCATTCGCTTAACACTGCAACTCTACATGATGACCGCAATCACTTGATGAGCGCAACTCTCATGCGGTGGACGCATATGGCTGATTACCGCAACATCCATGCGTTGATCGATGCGTTTGCCTTGCGATGGAGTGTTTCTCTGCATGCGGTCGTCTATGCGATGGTCTGGTTCCGCGTTTTCATTCATTTCCTGCATTGGCTACAAAAATAGAACATTGAACGCATAATTAACGCAAAGTAATGGGTTAGCTTAGATTCGACATGCTGATCGACATAAACTCATTTTCTCATGAATTCAAAGCACGATCGACGCAATTTCTACCTAACAACCTTCATAATTCTAAGTAAAAGAACTGAGATGGCATGCATTTTTACATGTCATCACACCCCCAAACTTAAAATCATGCTTGTCCTCAAGCATGCGTTATACTCAAGAAATTCTAACTCACCTTCATGCTTTCCTTTGCGATGACCAGCTTCTCAGAATATAATTTACACACACCTTTGACCATCACCGCAATGCTCTCCTCAACTTTGGTTGCTTCTTCAAAAAGATCCTTTCTAAGTTTAGATCCGGCAAGCCATTGCTCAAAAACTTTTATTCATTCACCGCAATTTTGTGTTTAGCTTCTGAGATTGCATTCATTCAAAAAGTACTTCAAAGCTTTGCGATGGCTTATTCAAATGCGGCGTTGAACCTGGTTACGCCCTTCGTTTTGGCTTACCCCCACATCAGTCATGCGGGCATCCAACTTCGGTTGCATTCCATATTCAACTCAACTCTTATCTCATTTGTTTTGGCTTGAACCAGAAAGAGGAGTTGCACTAATGCACTGATCCTGGCGACTTGCCTTCGTTTTGGCTTGCCCCCACGTGTGTCATGCGAACATCCAACTTCGAGCAAGTGCCTTTCATAGCTTAACTCTTATCAACATGGGTTTCTCCATTGCGTTGACAATGGAGTTATTATTCCCAAAATCTCACTTCAACTTTTTTTTTGTTTTTTTTTTCAAATGATCACAATATAATGAACGCAATTCTCCGAGACCGTTACCACCCCCAAACTTAGAGGTTGGCAGCGTTCTCACTGCAAAGCTAAAAACAAAATTACAAGAATGCGATAATAAATGTTTGAACATAGGTTTGCGCGAAATAAAACTTAAGACTTTCAAAATTTGAAGAAGCAAATATAAGTAAAGACTGCCTTGCGTTGATTAGTTAGAAAATGCAGTGAATTATACGTACCATCATAGAAACATCGCAAAACAATGCAATCGGGAAAAAGAGAATTTCAAAAGGATAAGGCATACAAGATAACAAGAAAAGACCTTAGGCAAAACAACGCATGTGCTCATGCGTTGGAATCCACGTGATTGAAGCCTTGCATTGAAGGGTGAAAGGAATTCTTCCGTTGAACTACGAATCGAGGAGACTTATTGTTGCACCTACAAGAGCACACGTACCACAACCAAGGAAGCAACCATATATCCAAAATAACAATGAAAATAAAATAAAAATAACCTATAATAAGAAAGAAAAGTAAAGATAGAATAGAAGATGTCCCTAGAAAAATAAGAGTGTTGTCACTGCAAGGAGTCTTCTATGCAGGAGATTGCTCTCAACTGCTTAGGTCAAGTTTCCCTGACCATTGGAACTTTCGGCAATTGTTGGGCGCATGTTGGCCACCATGTGCTATGAACTGCCTTCAGCTCTTTTGCGACTGATTGCCCTTCTACCTTGGGGTCAACATTGGATTTCAGCGCATCGCCTACACTTCAACATTGTTTGCAACCTGGTCGAATACGCTGCAATACACCCAAGATAAAAAGTTTGTTCGCAGAGACACAAAACTTAACAAACATTTAGTTGCCAAGTCCCTGGCAACGATGCTAAAAACGTGGTGCGCGGAAATTGGAAGTCAACTTTACTCGACAACCAACTTCCTTTGGACGCATTATGCGATGCATGTTTCCAAGGCTGTCGATGGTGCCATGGATGGGCGGAGGAGCTGACTCTCTTGAGATCTAGCTCTGGTTGAAGGCTCCGGTCGTCACTCGGAATGGATGAAGGAGGTGAAGAACTCTCAGCGTCTTTTCACGTATTTTGTTAGGATCACAAGGATCCGTCCCAAGCGAACCTCAGGCGAAAACCTTGGATAAAATGAATTTGAGCTCATCAGCTTCTATTTATAGAGCTTGGCCGCCGAAAGCATTAATTAAACTGCTCTGAGTCTGACGTTCGACGCGTTCGTTCTTTCTAAACCTCTGCCACCAACGGCGTGGTAGGTGAAATATCAACATCAGCTTTGGATTTTCTCGAGATTGATGCATTGATGCGTTCATTCCATCTACCTTGCGTTGATCCCATTAGAATACATAGTCGTGTAGCCGCAATCATTCAATGGCCGCATTCGCTTAACACCGCAACTCTACATAATGACCGCAATTGCTTGACGAGCGCAACTCCCATGCGATGGACGCATACAGCTGATTACCGCAACATCCATGCATTGATCGATGCGTTTGCCTTGCGATGGAGTGTTTCTTCGCATGCGGTCATCTATGCGATTGTTCGGTTTTCGCATTTGCGTTCATTTCCTGCATTGGCTACAAAAATAGAACATTGAAAGCATAATTAATGCAAAGTAATGGGTTAGCTGAGATTCGACATGCTGATCGACGCAAACTCTTTTTCTCATGAATTCCTAGCACGATCGACGCAATTTCTGCCTAACAACCTTCATAATTCTAAGTTAAAGGACTAAGATGGCATGCATTTCTGCATGTCATCAGTCGTCTGGTTGATTGCGTTCACTTGCCCACTATGCGTTGTTGGGCTGTTGATTGTGATTCCTTGTATCAGGTTCATCATCGTAGTCATTTGACTCTGAAGAGATGCGATGGCACCATTGTTCGCATCACTGTCCTTGATTCTTAATCTTTGATCGCTTTCTCTCCAGTCTTCATGGTTTTTAGAAATGCGATCAAGGATGTTCTTGGCCTCATCATAAGTTTTATCTAGCAGAACTCCAGTGGCTGCCACATTGGTAGCAGTATGTGAAACAGGGTTTAATCAGTGATAAAAAAATCTCCATTTGTAAGCAGTCTAGAAGCCGTTATGTGGGCAATCTCTTACCAGCCTCTTAAACCTCGCCCAAGCATCACTGAACGATTCATCAATATCCTATTCGAAACTGGTTATCAACTTCTTTCTTCGGGCATTCTCCGTTGGAGGGAAGTATTTCTTCATAAGCTTCTCTACTACTTGCTCCCATGAGGTAATCTCCCCCGGTTTGAGAGAATATGCCCATTTTCGCGCCTGGTCACACAACAAAAATGAAAATAAAGTTAGTCGAACTTCCTTGATGGAGATATTAGGGAACACAAAAGTGTTACTGATCTCTATGATACTCTGGAGGTGGGCGTGCGGGTCCTCGCCACGCCTTCCATCAAATTGTCCGGCAGTCTGAATCATCTACAGCATCACCATCTTCATTTCAAATCTCGATCCGTCAAGAGCAGGCCTCATGGTTCCTGGGGAAAAATCGTAGAGGTTAGGCGACGCATAGTCTCGAATGGGCCTATTGCAGTCATTCGCGAATAGGATGGGATTCGCCATGATATTATTTCATTTGGTCGTCCGTTTCCAGGTTGTTCCGCCATGTTATATTTCTCTTGTTGTTGTTGGCGGCGGCTATCTCTCAGTCTTTGTTGGAACATTCTTTCAATCTCTGAGTAGTAATTCGCCAGAGATTGAAAGCTGCAAAGAAATCAAAAAAATTACCGTTAGCACACTGTATTTCCGAAGTCCCTGGCAACGACGACAACTAGATGTGTTATTTTATGCGATGAAATAATGGAAGGATTGCGTTGGTGGAAAATGTGTTGTGCAAACAATTTTTCTCAGCATGACCCAAGTATAAATCTTATTGAGTTTCCTGGTAAGGCCAGGGTTGAATTCAGGGACTAAGGAAAACAATATGCGGCGGTAATTTTGAGATCACTTTGCGGTAATAAATAAATTAATGGTTTGGTTGGTTGTTGTTTATATTTGTTGCATAATCAATCTTTTCTCAAATCTGCGTTATTTTATGCGATGAAATAATGGAAAGATTACGTTGGTGGAAAATGCGTTGTGCAAACAAGTTTTCTCAGCAGGACCCAAGTATAAATCCTACTGAGTTTCCTGGTAAGTCCAGGGTCGAACTCAAGGACTAAGGAAAACAATATGCGGTGGTAATTTTGAGGTCACTTTGCAGTAACAAATAAATTAATGGTTTGGTTGGTTTGTTGTTTGAAGTATAAAAAGTATGCGGCGGATTTGAGAAAAGATTGATTATGCGATAAATACATTGAGTATGTGGAGGAACGGGTTGAGAAGGTCTTTAGCTAGCGTTTCCTGAGGATGCGTTCAAACTATGCGATCATGCTATACTCATGTGACAACAAATCATTTTCCAATGCAAATGCGGTGGCTCCTAATTGTAGGATGCATGCGATGAATGCGATAGTGTCTATAGAGCTTATTCTTAAGTCTCTACTTCTTGCCTATGCCATGATGCAAGATGCACACAAGGACAAGGTGACCCCATACAATCATAACCTATCTCTAGGATGCATGCGATGTGTTAATAGCAAACAGAGCTTATTCCTAAGCTTCTATCTCTTGATTATGTGTTATAATCTGACTCGCACGAGCCTAGATTCTAATCTGACTTTTCCAAGCCTAGATTCTATCCTTAGACTACCCTTCCGAGTACCTCTAATGGACGAATAACGCATACATAATACAAGATAATCGCATAGAATGAAGATCCCCAGTTATGCTAGCTAAGTGCTTCTCAACCCATTCGACAGATTTAGCTACTCACGCGTAATGTACAGAGAGTGAACAGATATAAAGATGTAATTTCCATTTCTATAAATACATTGAGAGTACAAAATGACAATAGAAAATAAAGGATAGAGAGCCTGGTAGAAATTCCTTGCTTCCCAATGCTTTTACACTATTATCTTTATTCTGCTCAAAAGATGTTCTTGCTTCCGCAAGCGTTAGCCCTCTTTCTGGATTCGCACTTCCGGCACTCTTCCAAGTTCACCGGAATGATCTCTCGATACAATTTCCCTTCACTCACTTCCACCTTCTAAGTAAAAGACAACTATGAACAAGGCTACTTCTATCTATAGGGAAAATTATCTAACTGCACGAACGAACTCCTTCATTGAAGGTGGCCTTCGGTATTTATAGAGTTTCGGGGTGAAAGGTTTCTTCTCTCTTATGATTGCACTGATGGGATGGCATTAATTCTCTATCTGTTGCATTGAATAATTGTCACCGAAAAGTTGAGTGTACTTGCTACAGTAGGTCGCTAACGGCTTGTCAACTTAATTCGGAATCGACAGTTATCAGCTTTCTGTCCCATCGTGATTTATTACGCTTTTCACCCAAATGTGCCCACCATGATGTGTCGGCTCTATGCAGCAACCTTCTTGAGCGGATATTCGCAAGCGCAATTTGATCGCATAGCCTTGCGGCAACGCAATCTCTTAATGCGCTCAGATGTTAATTTCCGTGGATCGCATTTCCGCCTTGTGTCAACGCATTTTCTGCACAAAAATACACAAGTTAGCTGTTTTAATGCAATGGACACATGCGACTGCAATATTGTGAACTTAATGTTTTTGGACGCAATATTGTATATTTTTATCATCGCAATCCTGCATTGTTTTATGAATTTGCGCTATAATAGCGTGCATTTCTGCCCGTTATCATAGGTTATTGAGTTCAAACAGTCAGTTTTAATAGTAAATGTCATTGTAAAGACAAGTTGCTATTTTGTTGTCCGATCTTATACAAATATCTTTTGCATTGGATGCCCCCATTCGCTTGTCTCCACATGAATGATTTCGGGATCACTTCGATTGTATCAATATACAAAGCGAGTCGCATCCATATTGTCCCCAAGATAAGGTACCTAACCTTTCCTTATAGTTGTAGACCGTTTTGGCTATATACTCAAACCTGATCTTCTTTTATATCTCCACATTGTTGGTTTACAAAAACATGCAGCGGAAGAAAACAGAATCATTAAGCATTCTGATTTCTTAATTTTGACATCAAAATAATCTTGTTCATAGGGTATTAAGAGGGTTTCAACACATACCTTTGAAGATCCTCTTCAAACACAAATTTGAGCTGCAATCTTCTCCAATTGAAGTCGTGGACCACCATTAGAGCTTCCCTACTATTCTCTAGAAGCATTAGATTGAGTTGTGGGACTCAAAACAAGCTTGAACATAGAGAAATTGGAGGAGAGGTTTTTTAGTTTTTCAGCTTGTTGAAGAACAACTTCATCAACTTTCAAGAACTCATCAATTCAGCAAATTGCATGTCCTTTTCCACTCAATCAAGAGTGGTTTTATTACATAACTCACATGCAAACTGATCACCTAAAGTGATTCCAGCTACTCTTTGAATTTTTTGCTGGAATTATGTGAAAGAAGGTGACTAACCTTCTTGCTTGAAAGTTGGAAAATCCCACATTGATATTTTTCTCAATTTTCAATTTCCCTTTTGATTTGAAATTGATTTTCAAAATCAAAACTGTTTTCAATTTAATCCTATAATTAAATTGAAATCTTATTAATTTTACAAACATAAATTCAGTAATCATTTTATCTAATAAAATTAATAGTTAATAATCAATTAAATAATTTAATTAATTCTATTAATTTAATATCAAATACTAAATAAATTTGCGACCAATTCCATTACCAAGAATCCCTATTCATGAAACTAATATTTAAATCATATTTGTATATTAATCGATTCTCCAATTACGTTTAATTAACTCTTAAACGTGTAATTTTATCACATATAATTACTAATTCTCTTAATTCGAAATTGAATGTTTCAAATCAACTTATCATGCTATTCTAAGGCTAATTCTGTTTATGAACTAGTATGGGGACCTAATGGACCTATAGATCATGGGCTCCAATGATCTTAGATTAATTGGCTAAACTCTTTACACCAAATTAACCCCCATTCGTTAACTATCGGGTCAATCCACTAAAGCCTAGTAGTTGTACTCCCCTCACTGTAGATATATTGTGTCCACTCAATATAACCATGATCAGTAACTTAACCCTTAATAGGTTGTTTTACCCCCAATATTACCCCTTGTTCCTTAAGTCATATTGATCATCTAATGAATAATTTGTTTGTGATCTAATCAACGAACAGAATCCCTCTCGGGCTAATGAGAGGGCGGGGCCCCTTGTTCAAGACCTGAAGTCAGTACTTCAGGGAACAACCTCTCTACTATCCCTAAAAGTGGGTAAGAGTTAATTCTGTCTTGCACTCTATGTCCCCAGCTATCTACTCGATCTTACCCCTAAAATGGGAGGCTTACTGAGCCGGCGTTGTTGAGCCAACCCTCACCTATGAAAATCTAAGGATAATTCCGAATAAATAAGAGTTCATAGTTAGCTCAAAATTAAGGTTAAGTTACTTAGGTCATTGCTATGAAATAGTTTGTCTTAAACAGTAAATAGCGTTATAAAGTAAAAGTGACTTATTTCTTGGTCCGATCTTATGCAAACTCATTGCATAGGATGCCTCCACTCCTCATGTCACCACATGAACGAACCAGAGTCACTTCTTTTGTAGCACTTTACAACTCCTTGTAACAACTATAAAGTAGGCCGCATCCGATAGTGTTACCAGAATAAGGCACCCAATCTTATTCATATACTACATATCATTTTGACTATTTACTCGAACCTAATCCACTTTTATATCTCCAAATAAAGTCAAGTACTCATATAATAGTCATGGATCTTTTAATTTTTTGAATTTATTTCTAAAATGAAATAAGCAATTCATAAATTCAATTACAACTTTATTGAATCAAACTTTAATAATAACTTTATTGAATTTTAGAATAAGTTTTCTTTTTCAAATCACGAGTTTTAGGACATAAAACCGAAAAAACTCCCACTTGGACTAAAACTCCAATGGATTTTTACATATATATATACAAATATATATACAATATTGAGTAATGAGAGAATAAATACAAGAAACTAGGGCATCAGATACCTAGTACTTCTTCTACTTGCCCCAGTTCTATCTATTTCACAGTTCTAGTCCCACTAGGTGACCTTCGAACAATGTAGCTAAGAGCGCCTTTGTAAATGGATCAACCGAGTTGCTTAAGAGGCAATCTGCGTGACAATCATGTCTCTCAGTGTACATACGAAGCTTCTATGGTGGACTTAGCAATACAACTTTGCTTGATACTCCTCCACACTATAGCTCCTCCGTTTAGAGTGAATACTGACCTCAAGTAGATTTCCTAGAATCAATGTATTCAATAATGATCAGATCTTAGCACCACACACTGTCACACCCTCTCCCAGATTACCCTCTCAACCTAGAAGAAGATGTGACGGTAGCAGTTACTAGCCTTATCACTAGCACTTACTCCCTTTACTTACTTACTTAACTCCTTTAGTGCCAACCTGATAAACATATTAACTTATACAATTAGCCCACATCATAAAGGTGATGCGTTATTTTATTAAGTGGAAATATGGATGATATGCGTTGATGGATTGCGTTGTGCACTCAAGTTTCCCCAGCGGAATTCAAGTGTAAATTCCTCTGAGTTTCCTGGTAAGTACAGGGTCGAACACAGGGACTTGTGAAAATAGATTGCATTGATAAATTTTTTATGAAAACTTTGCGGTAATCGGGAAAATAAATAAAGTGTTTGGTTGTTGATTGCATTGATTAAAAGAAATAACAAATTCGGCAGAGCTTGAAAAGAGTTGGTAAACGGGAAATGTGATGAATATGTGGTGAACGGATTGAGAAAGATTTCGGCTAACACTCCCTAGAATGTGTTCATGCTTTGCGATCATGCAACATGCATACAACAGTAAACCACCTCTCGGTTCAAATACCACGGCTTCTAAGGCTAGAACGCATGCGAAAATTATGCGATAAGTCTATAGGGTTTACAAATAAACCTCTATCTCTATTTATGTGATGACAACATGACCTTCACACAAATATGCGACCGCATAATATCATTCCCATTCTTGGGATGCATGCAATGCAAGTTAACAAATAGAGCTTATCTCTAAGTCCATATCTCTTGTTTATGCAAGCCTAATCTTGCTCTTTCGAGTTCAGATTCTAATCTAGCTCTCTCGAGACATTAGGTTCTTTCTTTAGACTCTCTCTCGAGTAACTCTAAAGGGTAATTTACATAGCATAAAACAAGACAATCGCAAGGAATGAACTTTCTAGGTCATGTTAGCTTAGTTCTTCTCAACTCATTCAACTAGTTTAGCTACTCATGCGTATTAAGAGAGAGAGCAGATGTAGAAATAGGACTTCCATTGAATAGATACGAAGACGAAGTTCAAATAACAATGCAAGTATAATAAAGAGTCTGGTAGTAATTTTTTGTTGCCATGCGTTTACACTGTTTCTACTCGTGCTCTAAAGATATTCTCGCTCTCGCGAGAGTCGGCCCGCTCTTTGCCCTTACGGCCCAAGGTTCTCTCTCAAGTTGCCTTGGGCGATCTCTGGCACCACCACACTTCTCGTGCTCTACCTTAAAAATGAAAGAAAAACTATGAACAGAAGACGGTGAGCTGGTTATATCGTGAACTTGTCAATCGATCAACAACTTTTCTGAAGAATACACTTGGTATTTATAGGGCATCAATGGTGAAAGGTGGCTTCTCTCTCCCGGTTGTACAGATGGGATAACTTTAATTCCTGATTAACGCGCCGAATGATTGTTGCTGATAAAGTTGAATGTACTTTGTGACCGTTATTGGCTGTCAACTTAATGTGGATTCGACTGTCATCAGCTTTTTGTCCCATCGCTCTTAATTGTCCTTTCACCCAGATGTGCCTACCATGTTGCGCTGACCAAGTTGCGGTGATTCTTCTTGGGCAAATATTTGCGAGCACGATCAACAGAAAGTCTTGCGGTGAAGTTGCGCTCGACCAATGTATTCCTATGATCACAATCTTGCATTGCGTTAACGCATATTCTGCACAAAAAAATACAAAAATCAGTAGTTCTAATGCGTTGAACGCATGTGACCGCAATATTATAGAATTTATGTCTAATGGACGCAATGTAACATATTGCATCAACGCAATTCAACATTGTTTAAGAACTTAGCACTATGATAACGTGCATTTCTGCTTGTTATCACACCCCCAAATTTAAACAATGCTTGTCCTCAAGCATAAGCTAAAGATTCTTTTAGCAAGTCCACCGCAAAGTTCTTTTCCTAGTTTTCTCAAGGATACTTCATTCAAGTCCTATATACCAGAATTTCCTCAAGTCTTATTCAAGTCTCTTCTTAAAATATTTCTAAGACCTAGGGACTGCAAGTTTAACTTTCAAAAGAACTTTACTAAATTCCGGAATATCGCATGATTTATTTCAAAAAGAAAATTTTTCACAGGGTGTCAAATGATTTATCCTTGCACAAAAATTTTCTTTATTACTATTTTTTTCTGACCTTGCATTGATCCAAGTGCCTTGCCTTCGTTTTGGCTTGCCCCCACGGGTGTCATGCGGACATCCAACTACGAGCAATGCACTCTTTCTCAGACTAAACTCATACCGATTTGGCATTAGAGTAGTGGTCATTGATTTATGCGTTGATCCTGGTGACTTACTTTTGTTTTGGCTTGCCCCAATGGGTGTCATGCGAACATCCAACTATAGGTAAGTGCCTTTCACAACTTAACTCTTATCAACATGGGTTTCCCATTGCGTTGACAGTGGAGTTGTTATTCTCGCATGATTTTTTTTTTTTTTTTTTGTAGAAATAGCAAGGTCGAAAATAAATACCTCACCTTCAAATTTAAAATGCGGCAATGTCCTCATTGCCAAAAGATTAAAATAAGTCATGCGATGGTCATAGAATGCGTTGTAAAGAAAGTTTGAAAGAAAGCTGGAAAACCCCTAACTTTGAGAAATATTTCATGAGGCGACTATCTTAAGATGAAGTTGACTCTAATATATACGAAAGAAATGGAAGCATATTTTTCATCATTGAAATCATACTTGGCAAAGAAACGGAATGCGGTGACTCACGAAATTTATTAAGGGTTATGTCAAATGATTGTGGTGATTAAAGAGGATGCAGTGATAAAACTTTGAAGATTAAACTGTAATGTGATAGTGCAAAATTAGAAATAAAGATAAAAAAGAGTATACCCCCGAATTTTGTGCTTTCGTCCGCATTGTATTGATGGATCTATTTTTGTGGCAATCTCTCTTCTTTGGATTGCGGTGATGGAATAGGATAAGTGCTTCTTCGCGTATCATCTCCGCAATCCATCGCCTCGACCATTGTACGAAAAATAAAGAGAGGGTCAAATTATTTTAAACAAAATAAAAAATCATTATCGCAATTTTTTTTGTATAATAATGATAGTGATAGTAAAATAAGGATAAATCAAAATTGAAAAGATGGTGAATGTTCCGAGTAGTGGAGAAAAGAATTGAAGACTTGAAGTTTCCCAAAACTTACGTCCCTAAGAGATTACGATCATTTGATAACACAGGGACCACCTACTTCCTTCTTTATTCAAAGTCTCTTAGTTCCACAGAGTCGACTTGGCGATGCCAATCTTCTCCATGGTATGCCTTTACTCACTACCCATTGACTTTGAATATGTTGGTTCCATCGTCATTTGATAATTCCACCCGCCATGTGGAAGTACTTGTCGAATTATGAATGGTCCGGACAAACGTGACTTTAGCTTTCCCGGGAAGAGTCGTAGACGTGAATTGAAAAGCAAGACTTTTTGCCTGACTTGGAGGTTCTTGCTGCATATGCATTGATCATGCTAGCGCTTGGTGCGCTCTTTATAAATCTTCGCATTCTCGTATGCGTTGTTCCTCCATTCTTCTAGCTCGATCAGTTGCATTTTTCGCGCTTCCCCTGCCTTCTTTAAATCAAAATTCAGCTTCTTTACCACCCACAGTACCTTATATTCCAGCTCCAAAGGCAAGTGACATGTCTTACCAAATACCAGCGCATAGGGGGACATACCTATGGATGTTTTAAATGCGGTTCGATATGCCCATAACACATCGTCAAGCTTTGTTGCCTAGTCTTTCCGTGAAGGCTTTACTATCTTCTCAAGTATCAATTTAATTTCTCGATTGGACACTTCAGCTTGACCATTCGTTTACAGATGGTATGTGGTGGCCATTTTATGGAGGATATTGTACTTGCGCAGTAGCTTCTTGATATTGTGATTAACAAAGTGTGATCCTTCATCACTTATGATGGCACGGGGAGTGCCAAAACGAGTGAAGATATTTCTCTTCAGGAACTAGGAGACTACCGCCGCATCACTTGCAGCGCATGGTATTGCCTCGACCCACTTGGAGACATAATCGACGGCTAATAAAATATAGTATTTACCATTTGAAAGGAGGAATGGTCCCATGAAATCAATTCCCCATGCGTCGAATAATTCCAGCTCCAAGATAGTGTTCATTGGCATTGCATTCTTCCATGAAATTTTGCCCGTGCGTTGACACCGATCACATTTCATTGCGTAGTCAGCAACATCCTTAAATAATGAAGGCCAAAAGAATCCACTTTGCAAAACTTTAGCTGCAATGTGTTGCCCTCCAAAGTGCCCTCCATATGACGAATCGTGGCACTATGACAATATGCATTGTTGAGCAGCATTTGGTACGCATAATCGAATGATTTGGTCTATACCTCTTCTATACAAATTCGGCTCATCCCAATAATAGTGTTTGCATTCATACTTGAGCTTCCTCTATTGATGGTAGGTGTAATCTTCAGGAAATTGTTCACAGACCAAATAGTTAACGATGTCCGCATATCAGGACATTTCTTCTATGTGGAACAGCTGCTCGTCCAGGAACACGACACTCACCTTAGATTCATTGCGGTCAACCTCAGGATTTTCCAATCTAGACAAGTGATCCGCAACTTGATTCTCTGTCCCCTTCTGATCAATTATTTCAATATTGAACTCTTGGGGAACCCATCTAATCAATCTCGGCTTTGCGTCTTTCTTTGTCATTAAATATTTGATTGTCGAGTGATCAGTGTGAATGAGTACCTTTGTTCCCAACAGATATGCCCCGAATTTCTCCAATGCAAAAATCACAACCAGGAGTTCTTTTCCAGTGGTGGTATAATTTATTTGAGCAGGGTTTAGAGTTTTACTCGCATATGTGATGGGGTGCAAAATAATTTTCTTCTTTTGTGCTAATGCAGCCCTCATTCCATACCCGCTTGCATCGCACATGATTTCAAATGGCGTTCTCCAATCTGGCGCAATTAGTACGGGCGCGGTAATTAGTTCATCTTTTAATACTGTGAATGCGTCGAGGCAGTTGTTGTGAAACTCAAATTTCCTATCCGCCTTTAATAACGTACTCAGTGGTCGTGCTATTTTTGAAAAGGCCTTAACAATTGTCTATAGAATCCAGCATGCCCCAAGAAGCTCCGCACGGCCTTCACGCTGGTTGGAGGTGGGAGTTTTTCAATTGCTTCAATCTTTGCTTTGTCCACCTCTAACCCTTCCCGGGAGACTTTATGTCCCAACACTGTACCCTCTTTCACCATGAAGTGACATTTTTCTCAATTGAGCACCAGGTTTGTCTCTTCACATCTTTTCAGAATTTTCTCCAAATTGGCCAGGCAGACTTCATAAGTGTTCCTATAAACGGAGAATTTATCCATAAATATTTCCACTGAGTCCTCGAGATAATCTGAAAAGATCACCATCATGCACCTTTAAAACGTGTTTGGCGCATTGCAGAGGCCAAACGGCATGCGGCGAAAAGCAAACGTCTCATATGGGCAGGTGAATGTGGTCTTGTCTTAGTCTTCAAGAGCTATCACGATTTGATTGTACCCAGCATATCCATCCGAGAAGCAATAAAAATCATTCCCTGCTAGTCTGTCTAGCATTTGATCAATGAAGGGCAGAGAGAAGCGATCTTTCTTTGTGGCCGCATTCAATTTGTGATAGTCTATACATATGCGTCATCCAGTGATGGTTCTTTGCGATATTAATTCATTGTTCTCATTTGGGACTATCGTCATTCTGGCCTTCTTCGGCACACATTGCACGAGGCTGACCCACGTGCTATCTACAATGGGATAGATAATGCCCGCATCCAGCCTTTTGATAATCTCCTTCTTGACGACCTCTTTCATCGTAGGGTTGAGTTTGCGTTGATTTTCAATTGTTGCTTTGTGGTCATCATCAAGATGAATGTGGTGCATACAGTACGCGGGGCTAATTCCTCTAATGTTAGCGAGCGTCCAGCCAATTGCTCACACATGTTTCTTGAGAATGCTCATCAACGCATTCTCTTGACCTTCGTTGAGAGTAGAGGAAATTATCACTGGCAGCTTCTCATTCTGCCCCAAAAATGCATACTTCCAATGGCTTGGTAAGGTCTTTAATTCAAGTGTTGGTGGTTCCACGAGGGAAGGTTGTATTGTTTTTCTTTCTTCCGCCGGCTCTACTTCTTGCGTTGTGATCATCTCTTCTTCCTTGTTTGTTTTTGTTGCGATTGCATTGCAGGCAACAACAGATGCATTGGCATCCTCTTCTTCATAGTCTTCATCAGACTTTTCTTCTTCAATCAAATTCAGGTCATCATCAGAATCTTGCAGGTCTTCCTCGTCCGGGAATTTCATGACACAAATTATGTTAAATTTGAGCTTTTGTCTGTTTATGCTTAAAGTGATTTCTCCCTTGTGAACGTCAATTTGAGAACGACTCGTTGATCGGAAAGGTCGCCCCAAAATGATGGGCACATCTTTTTCGGCCTCATAGTCTAGGATGATGAAGTCAGCTGGCAAAATAAATTTATCAATCGTGATCAGCACATCCTTCACCTTACCTTCTGGATGAACCAGAGACCTATCAGCCAATTGAAGAGTCACTAATGTGGGCACGAGTTACCCCACATTTAATTGTCTAAAAATTGATAGCGGCATCAAATTTATGCTGGCCCCCAAGTCACACAGGGCTTGCCCAATATAGAGTCCTCCTATGGAGCAAGGAATAGTGAAGCTCCCAGGATCGCTCATCTTCGATGGGATAATGGATTTAGAACTTTGCGTTAATGCCACCGTGGCAAATTTTCCAGTGCATCTTTTCTTGGTTACCATGTCCTTCAGAAACTTGGCAAAGGCATGCATTTCCTCAATCGCTTCACTGAAAGGAATGTTAACATGTAATTACTTTAACATAGATAAGAAGCGTTGGTACTGTACCTCTTCATTTTTCTTCTTCCTTAGTCTCTTTGGGAAGGGTGATAACTAGACTTTCACAATTCCCATTTCATTAGGCTTCGAGGTCGACGCAACCTCAGGTTCTACTGCTTCATTTTCTCTTTCTTCTTCTTGCGTTACCGCCATCTCAGGCTCAGTTGCGATGGAAGTTGTTCTACTATGCTCTTTCTTTTCTCCCTCCACAATCTTCCCACTACACAATGTCACAACCTAACATTGCTTCTTACCTAATCCCCCCGAGTTGCATGGAAGTTTGGTTGAACTTGGCAACGCCCCTTGCGGTCGACTTTTCAGCTCACTCGTAATCTGACCCATTTGCAATTCGAGATTGTGGATGGACGTGACCTGACTTTGAAGCACTGTCTCGTTTTTCTCTATATATTGCTTCAATAGGCTCTCCAAAGAAGAGGATTGCGGTGGTTGCTATGAGCTACTTGCTTGACTACTCGGTTGACCGTTGTTGTGTTGAAAGAATCCTGGTGGCCCTTCTTTTTGCGCCACAGGTTGAAAATTTTGTTGTTGATTCTTTCAAGCAAAATTGGGGTGGTTTCTCCACCTGGGGTTGTAAGTGTTTGAAAATGGATTATTTTTCACAAAGTAGACAGATTGTGGATTTTGTGGGCAATCTTCCATCGCATGCCCATCACCACAAGTCGCACACCTTGCGGTGCTCTGACTGATTGCGTTGATTTGCCCACCTTGCGGTGTTGGGCTGCTGATCGCCATTCCTTGGATCAAATTCATCATTGCGGTCATTTGGTTTTGTAATGAAGTAATAGCACCATTGTTTGCGTCAGACTCTTTAAGTCTCAATCTCTGGTCACTCTCTCTCCAGTCTTCATGGTTCTTGGAGATGCGATCCAGAATATTCTTCGCCTCATCGTATGTTTTGTCAAGCAAACCTCCAGCAGTTGCCGCATCGGCAGCGATCTTCGAAGCATGATTCAAACCATGATAGAAAATTTCTATTTGAAGGCAGTCTGGTAACCCATTATGTGGACAATCCCGAACCAACCTTTTAAACCTCATTCAAGCATCGCTGAGCGATTCGTCCAAGTCTTGTTCAAAATTAGTAATAAGTTTCCTTCGTCTTGCATTCTCGGTAGGTGGAAAATACTTCTTCATAAATTTCTCCACTACCTGCTCCCAAGAAGTGATCTCTTCTGGTTCGAGAGAATGTGCCCATTTCCTAACCTAATCACAAAGAGAAAATTGGAATAACTTAATCAAACTTCTTCCGCAGAGATGTTCGGGAACATAAAAGTATTATAGATTTCAATAAAACTTTAGAGATGAGGGTCCTCGCCACACCTTCCTCTGAATTGACCTACAGTCTGGATCATCTGTAGCATCACCGGTTTCATTTCGAATCTGCTTCCGTCGAGGGCAAGCCTCATGATTCCCAGAGAAAAATCATAGAGGTTTAGCGATGCATAGTCCCTAATGGGCCTATTGCGATCGTTTGCCAACAAAATCAGATTCGCCATGACATTGTTATCATTTGGTGCTCCACCTCTAGGTTGCTCCGCCATCTCTTCTTTATCGGATTGTGGTTGTTATTGGCGGTCTCTCAATCTTCTTCTAAATGTCCTCTAAATCTCCGGGTCATAATTCGCCAGAGATTGAAAGTCCTGCAAAGAAATAAAAAAAAATTACCGTTAACAAACTATTTTGCCGAAGTCCCCGGCAACGGCGCCAAAAACTTGATGCGTTAATTTATGAAGTGGAAATATGGATGATATGCGTTGATGGAATTGCGTTGTGCACTCAAGTTTCCCCAGCATAATTCAAGTGTAAATTCCTCTAAGTTTCCATGTAAGCTCAGGGTAGAACACGAGGACTTGTGAAAATAGATTGCGTTGGTAATTTTCGATGAAAACTTTGTGGTAACGGGGAAAATAAATAAAGTGTCTGGTTTGTTGATTGCGTTGATTAAAAAGAAATAAATAAATGCGGCGGATTTGAGAAACGAAAGTTGCATTGATAGATGCAATGAGTATGCGATGAATGGGTTGAGAAGATCTTTAGCTAGCGTTACTTGGGAATGCGTCAGACTATGCGATCATGTTACTACCATGCACAACAAGTCATTTTCCAATGTAAATGCGATGCTCCTAAATCTAGGACGCATGTGTTGCATACAAAATGTCCATAGAGCTTATTCCTAAGTCTCTACTCTTGTCCTATGCGTTGATGCAAGATGCATGAAAGCAAGGTGACCACATACAATCATATCTTATCTCTAGGATGCATGCGATGCATTGATAACAAATAGTGTTCTTTCCTAAGCGCCTATCTCTTGTATTATGCATTCTAATCTGACTCTCCCGAGCCTAGATTCTGCCCTGACCTTTCCAAGTCTAGATCCTGTCTTAGACTACCCTCCCGAGTATCCCTAAGTGACGAATGAAGCATACATAAACAAGATAATCGCAAAGAATGAAGATTCCCTAGTTGTGCTAGCTAAATACTTCTCAGCCCATTCAACTAATTTAGCTACTCATGCGTGAATCACAGAGAGTGAACATGTATAGAGAAAGAAATTCCATTCTTATAAATAAGTTAAGTATAAAATGCCAATGGAAGTTTATGGTAGAGAGCATGGTAGATATTCCTTGCTGACCAAGGCTTTTTATACTGGAATCTCTATTCTGATCTAAAGATATTCTCGTTTCTGTAGGCGTCGGCCCTTTCTCTATCTTTGAAGCTTCCGGCGCTCTCCTGCTTACCAGAATGATCTACCGGCACAATTTTCTCCCTCGTGTCCTTCTTAAGATGAAGGAAAACCAAAAACGAAGACATGCGAACTAGAACAAAAGATTGTAAAAGTCGTGAACCCCTTTTTTGAAGAATGCACTTGGTATTTAAGGAGTTATAATGTATAGTATGCATGTTTAGGGTTTAAATTGTTTTAATATAAGTGTTATATTAAATCATGAAATATCTGGTATTTGTTATGGATGCAAAGCATGTCTAAAGTTTTATAAGTTGTATAAAATTAGGTTAGACATTTAAAATTCGTAACAAAGATAAGTTGCATGCTCATGTAGGATGACCACTTATTTTAATAGTTAAAATAGGTTGTTATCTTGTAAAACTACGGTTACAAACTCAACCAGCATATAATCCTGTCTAAGGCTGAAGGTACTTAAGTTGATGGTCTATGGAACACCGCCTACCTGGGGATTATGGTCGAATAATTTAGCATTGTTACTCAGTTTTATTAACACACATGAGCAGTGTGAGGTTTTAAAACTGGTTTATCACCTAGACTTAGGTTGTTTACTTATCTGGAACATAACTAAGTAAAGATTTACCTAAAAACAAATAGAACACTTCAGTGAGAGATTAATAACATATACGATATGTTGTTCATAGCTCTCATGTCCCTAAAAGTTCGTGAGATCCATGCAACGCTTCGTGACACCCTAGGAGTGACCTCCATTCGGAAGGTATTTACATGGATCAAAATCAAGTTGAATAGGGGAAGTAGTTCATAAAAAGTAGGTGAAGGATATATGTAAACGTGTCATGCAGTCTTTTCCATTAGTTTGGATCCTGAGATTTCTATGGTGTGCCTGCTGTTGTCTTTTGGGCAGCATTAGCTAGTCGCTAACTGTTTGAGTATTAATTTTTTTCTTTTGATATGCGTTGATGGTCATGCGTTGATCATGCGTTAATTTGAAGAATATGCAGTATGCGTAATCGTGTATGCGATGATTATGCATCCCTACCACAAGTTTTCTTGCTGTCTCGCCAAGTATAACGAGATCATAACTTTCTCGGGATGATTCGAGGTCGAGCATGGGGACTTGTAGCTAAAAGATGTTTGTAAAGTAATGCGTTTGAAGTAGAGAATAAAAATAAAAAGAAAGAAGTTGATTAACTATGCGCTACTCCTATTCCTAGCTAAACAGACTGTACAATTGACGTTTGACTATGAGAATCGGTAGAGATACAACCACTGTTCACGCATAATGAGATGCATGGAGAAGTAAGGTTGGGGAGAAGATACCATCAAGTCCTTAAGATTGGTCTCAATGGTAATCCCAGCTCGTCACATTAACGCATCACACACCTCTCGGTGGTTAGCCACATGCTTTATATCTCTATAATACATGGTTGCGTTGAGCATAAGATCATTCTTATCTCTTGGAATATTGTTTACTTTGCTTAGTGAGTTCCACTACTTACCCTCTCGGGTAGTTGGTTATAGCTACTCTGCTCATAGGCAAGAATTGTGATAGCCTCGCATTAAGCAAATCGGATTGACTCACTATACTCGTGCAACGCACACCTCTCAGTGGTTTGTTACATGCGTCAAATCTCTATGCTACAGGTTGCGTATGCGATAACTATTGCAATCTACACTTAACTCATTGCGGTGAAAGAAAATAATGATAAAGTAGAGGAAGATGATGAAAATGATGTTGAAGAAATTAAAGAGATGCATTGATTACAAAATGTATTAATGTCTTAAGCCAAAATGTGATACAATACAGAAGTAAGAAGAGAGGTGGAGGTCTAGATGTGGAAATCTCTTGCTTCCATCAGATGTGTGTCAAGGCTGTCGGTGGTGTAATGGATGGGCGGTGGAGTAGTCTCTCTCAACCTTTATCTCCGACGAAGCTCCGATCGTCAATCGGAGGAGGTTGTGGAAGTGAAGAACTCTCAAAGACTTTCTGCTCATGCTATTGTCTATGATCATAAGAATCTGCCTAAGGCAGAGTCCTAAATGCTTTGAATTCAGCTCCAAGGCTTTATTTATAGAGCTCAGATGCCGACAACTTTGATAATCTTGCTCTGAATCATTGCCATCACTAACGCAATAGGTGAAATGTCATCATGATCTCATCTCTTTGATACTCCCAAGGTATGCGTTCATGATTGTTTCTTCTGAAGTATCAACGTATTCCACCCACTTTGTGATCAACCTTCTATCATGGCTATCACTCTGTAGTTGCGGCATTCCATGCGACGAACTTGTTTTCATTAAAATCAACGCATGTGATCAACTTTGCGTTGGTTTGGGATTAGCGCATGCGATCGATTCCTATGACAGCTACAAAATAGACATTTTGATGCAAAATAACGTATGATATAGGGTTAGCGGAGATTTTCAGTGTTGATCGACGCAAGCTCATTATTTCACATGAATCTTTAGCAATATTAACGCATATTCTGCTCATAAACCCTCATAATTCTAAATAAAAGGTTGTAATAGCTTGTCGTCTATAAGTTATCACACCCTCAAATTTAGAATTATGTTTGTCCTCAAGCATGCCTTATACTAAGGAAACTAAAAAATTGCCCTCTGACTCTTCCTCTGTGTTGATCAGCTTCTCAAAATACAATTCACTTGCACTTCTAGCCTTGGCAGCAGTACTCTCCTCAGACTTAGCAACTTCTTCTAAGAAATACTTTCTAAGTTTAATTCCAGCAAACCTCCGCTCAAAACTTTCTATTCATCGCAGATAACTTTGTCTTTAGCTTTTTACAATGCGATCGTTCAAAACAATTCAATGCTTTACGACTCATTATTAGATTGAGGCATTGAACCTAGCCACGCTCTTCATTTTGGCTTGCCCCCATGGGTTTCATGCAGGCATCCAACTTTGGTTGCATGTCATATTCAACTCAACTCTTATCTTAACTAAATTTAGTTTGCGCCAGATAGGGGAGTTGTTATTATGCATTGATTCTGGTCACCTACTTTCGTTTTGGCTTACCTGTATGGATGTCATGCGAAGTATCCAACTACGGGTAGGTATCTTTCACAACTTAACTTTTATTAGCTCGAGTTTCCCCTTTGCGTTGACAACGGAGTTTTTATTATGATCATTTTTCTTTTATTTTTCTTTTTTTTGAAGCATTATCGCAATGTTTATATTGAACACATTTGCTTGGACCGATCCCACCCCCAAATTTAGAGAGTGGCAGGGTCCTTGCCAAAAAGCTAAAGAGAACTTGTTCAGAGATGCGGTAAAAGAGGTTTGAGTAGAGGTTTGCACACAATAAAACTTAAAACTATGAAACTTTGAAGAAGCTATTAAAGCAAGGTGAGCCATGCGATGTTTAGTTAGTGGATTTAATGAATTTACATATGTATCATCATGGATGCTAATTTATCAACATAAAAGAAGGCAAGTAGGAAAAAGATAATTTCAAAAGGGATAAAGCATGAAATATAACAAGAAAAGAAAGATGCAAGTAGAGTTTTGATTGTGTCAATACTTAGAATTCATGCAGAAGAAATAATCATGCATTGAATAAGATAGAGAATTCTTCTTTCGAAACAACACCTCGAGAGGAAATTATTATCACACCAAAATGGAGCCAGTGCAACCCACATTCAAGAAAAGCAGCCGCAAATCCAAAATGACAATAATCAAATAAATAAACTAAAGCTAATTAGGAAGCAAAGTAAAGATTGAGTAGAAAACGTCCCTGGAGGATTTGAAGTGAAGTCACCATGAGGACTCTTCCATGTAGGGGATCGAGCTCACCTAATTAGGTCAGGGAATTCATTGTCCCGACCACTAGAGCTTCCAGCATTCATTGGCCGTATGGCGGTTACCATGCTCCTATGACTACTTCCAGCTCATGTGACAAATGACCTTTCAATCTCAGAGTCAATATTGAATTCGGGTGCAACACTTTCACTCAAATATCGTTTGCAACTTGGTCGCACGAGCCACAATATGCCTAAGACCTAATGGGGGCCTGCAAAAACACAAAACTTAAACAAACTATTAGATGCCAAGTCCCCGGCAATTACGCCAAAAACTTGTTGGAGGATAAATTTTGTTCATATGCATTAACATATATGCGTTGATGGTCAAGCGCTTATCATGCGTTAATCTAGAGAATATGCAACATGCGTTAATCGTATGCGATGATCATGCGTCCCTGTCATAAGTTTTCTTACTGTCTCACCAAGTATAACGAGATTGCAAGTTTCTCGAGATGATCCGAGGTCGAACACGGGGACTTGTAGCTAAAAGATGTTTGTAAAGTAATGTGTTTGAGGCAGAGAATAAAAATAAAAAGAGAATTTGATTAACTATGCGCTACTCCTACTCCTAACTAAACAGACTAAAGAATTAAAGTTTGACTATGAGAATCGGTAGAGATGCGACAACTGTTCAAGCATAATGAGATGCATAGAGAAGTAGGGTTGGGGAGAAGATACCACCAAGTCCTTAATTTTGGTCGCAAGGGTAATCCCATCTCGTCACACTAACGCATCGCATATCAATAGGTGGTCAGCCACATGCTTTATATCTCTATAACGCATGGTTGCATTGAGCATAAGATCATTCCAATCTCTAGGAATATTGCTTACTTTTCTTAGTGAGTTCCACTACTTACCCTCTCGGGTAGTTGGTTATAGCTACTTTGCTCATAGACAAGAATTACGATAGCCTCGCACTAAGCAAACGAGATTGACTCACTATACTCGCACAAAGCACACCTCTCGGTGGTTTGTTACATACGTCATATCTCTATGCTGCTTGATTGAGAGTATGCGATAATTCTTGCAATCTGCACTTAACTCATTGTGGTGAAAGAAAAGAATGATAAAGTAGAGGAAGATGATGAAAATGATGTTGAAGGAATTAAAGAGATGCATTGATTAAAAAATGTATTAGTGTCTTAAGCCAAAATGTAATACAATACAGAAGTAAAAAAAGAGGTGGAGGGCTAGATATAGGCAATCTCTTGCTTCCATCAGATGTGTGTTAAGGCTGCTGGTGGTGGAATGGATGGGTAGTTGATAGTTGGTAGAAATACAAGTTATTGTAGCCTTTTATTTAGAATTATGAGGGCTAATGATAACTTGTAGAAATACAAGTTATTTATACCATCTTATTTAAAATATGCGGCAAAACGAAGGAAAAAGTTGCATCGAACATATAGAAATTGACTTAGAAACACAAAGGTTGTAAAATGTCGGGAGCAAACCCGCTGATCTCATTGCGATGGCAAAAAGGGATGTCCAAGTCTTTGTTTTGCAGGAAACAGGTATCACCACATGCGACGATCGCTCGAGGACAAAAAGAGAAACGCATTCGCACCGCATGCAACGATTGATCGTGGATAAAAAAGAGCGACGCATTTGCGGGGATTTCTGAAACTGTATAACTTTTCTGTTGTACGATCTGACAAATTGAATGTGGAGCAGAGCGGATGTTTCTACCAAGCCTTGGCAGAAAAAAAGTAACTTTTCAGAGTGGGACCACTGACGAAGGAGGTGCTAAGGTCTATAAATAGCTACATCAACACCAAAAGAAGGAGGCTAGTCTGAAGAGACATTCATAGAGAGTTCGAAAGATAGATGAGACAAGTCGAAAGGAAGTCTCAGAAGCCAGAAATTCATTTACAATCCCAAAGAGAAGCTCTGTGCAAGGGTCATTTCTACCTGGGGAACTATCTTGAGAAGGAAGTTTTCCACCTCACTCCTCCTACACGACGGCAAGCAAAACAACTTCAATTGGGATTCATGTCAAGACATTGACACGCTGTCCTCATTTGTTCTTACTTTTTGTTCATCAACTGTTATTCATTTCTGATCTTTCATTCGTCTATATGTAACAAATGCTTTATCTTTATCCGTAATATCATTATCATCTTCATCTTCATCTATCTGTTCAACGCCATACATTCATCTTCCATTTCTCTCACCATGTGTAACTAATCCTCCAAGGTAAGGGGGAAGGATTAAAGAGTAAGTTAATCCATGTTGAAGAAGTCAGCTAAGTTTAGCTAACGCATGTTCAACGGCATCTTCACCTGTGAGAGCAGAAGTGAAGATGTTAATCTACCTCTTGAAAGAAGGTTGATAGAATGCGTTAACTAAAGAAAGAAGTATTTCCAGAGATGGAAACAACCTTGTGTTCGCAACGTTCATCCCTGTTCACCATAGAGATATGGGAACGCAGCCGATCACTGAGAGGTGTAAACCAAGGGAAGACGTAACTTTAGTTGCGTCCTTAACAGGATTGACAAACTTGCGATGTCCTTTCCCCCAACCCATTCTCATTTTGATATCTTTCATAAGACTTGCCATCGCATTCCCTCATACACTTGCACAACTTCACATTTATTCATTTATTTGTTTATTTATTTATTTGTCGCCACATTTTACTTTTCAAACACAACACACTATTATTTTGATTTCGTTCAGATGTATCACATCAATATCGCATCTAGCATCGCAATCCCTATGTTCGACCTCGGATCACTCTAAGAAACTTACGGTGGAATTATACTTGGTTCTAACGCAAGAAAACTTGTGACACCCATACACTACATGAACGCATTCTACAGTGTCTTGTGGCATCGCATATATTATTTAGAAGCATGATTAAGACAAGGAAACGCATATCACACACATCATCAATCTTTGCAGTGGCATTACGTCCACTATAAAGCAACAAGCATTTGACACACGAACAAGTTTTTGGCGCCGTTGTCGGGAATTGGCAACTTTAGTGCTGAATATTTTTGTGATATTGTGCAGGACAAATTTCTGAAGTACAGTGTGCTTAAGCGAAGAGCAGCTGATGGTGAATGAGTATTGGAACGGATCCAGAATTCAATGTCCACCCAGAAATCAAGAGAACCTTTCGCAGGAGAGCACTTCAAAACCATACTAGGCGTAGAAGAAATATGGCGAACAACAACACTGAAGGAAATCAAGGAATGAATCGGTCGCCGCAAGACCCAGTGTTTTTGGTCGTTGACTGCAACATTCCTATGAGGAACTATGTGGCACCCAATCTATACAATTTCTCGATGAGTATCGCAAGGCCTATAATAGAGGAGAATGCCAGATTCGAAATTAAGCCTGTCATGCTCCAGATGATTTAGAATGTGGGTCAGTTTGGAGGTTTACAAGGAGAGGACTCGCATGCACATCTCACCAGTTTTGTCGAGATGTGAAATACATTCTCCATTCCTAGCGTGACTCCCAAAGGCATCAGACTCTATCTTTTTCCATACAAACTTAGAGACGAAGCAAAGAGGTGGGCTCATTCGTTGGAGCCAAATGAGATAAATTCTTGGGATCAGTTGGTTAAAGATTCATGAAGAAGTTCTTCCCTCCTGCCTTCAACGCAAGAAGACGACGGGAAGCATTAAATTTTGAACAAGCAGAAAATGAAACTCTGAGCACCACATGGGTGCGCTTTCGACGATTGATGAAGAACTGTTCACATATTAGGATTCTTGATTGTGTCCTCATGGAAACTTTTTATAATGGCCTGAACAGAGCAACGCAAGCAGTTGCAGATGCCTCTGTAGCATGAGGGTTTATGGATAAAATGTATACTGAAGAAAAAGTCATCCTAGATCGCATCTCGCGAAATACAGATGACTGGGTTAATGACGGATATGGAGGCAGAGGCATGAAATGAAGAAAAATAGAGAGCGTCATTGTACCAATGGATACAATGACCACGCTGGCCGCCTAGATGGCCGCAGTCACCTCGCTCCTCCAAACCATGGCTATAAATCAAGGAACTCTCTCTCAGAGTGCAACGCAAGCCAATGCGCTGACACAAGTGGCAGCAGTAAGTTGTATACAATGCAGAGAGGGTCATTCAGTGGAAGTCTACCCGTCAAACCAACAATCAGTATATTCTATCCATAACAACCCCTTCAGCAACACATATAACCCAGGTTAGAAGAATCATCCCAACTTCAATTGGGGAGGGAACAGTGACCAGGGAGGCCAGAGAAATCTGCAGACCAATCATTCCGGGAATAAAGGAAATCCTCCAGGTTTTCATCACCACGGTCAAGACCATAGTAATTATCAAAACAGATAACCGCACAACCATCTTATTTAGAATATGCGGCAAAACGAAGGAAAAAGTTACGTCAAACATATAGAAATTGACTTAGAAACGAAAAAGTTGTAAAATGTCGGGAGCACACCCACTGATCCCATTGCAATGGGAAAAAGGGATGTCCAAGTCTTTGTTTTGTAGGAAACAGGTATCATCGCATGCGATGATCGCTCGAGGACAAAAAGAGCAACGCATTCGCATCGCATGCGACGATCGATCGTGGATAAAAAGAGCGACGCATTCGCGGGGATTTCTGAAATTGTACAGCTTTTTTGTTGTATGATTTGACAAATTGAATGTGGAGCAGAGCGGACGTTTCCACCAAGCCTCGGCAGAAAAAAAAGTAACTTTTCAGAGCAGGACCACTGACGAAGGAGGTGTTAAGGTCTATAAATAGCTACATTAACACCAAAGGAAGAAGGCTAGTTTAAAGAGACATTCATAGAGAGTCCGGGAGATAGATGAGACAAGTTCAAAAGGAAGCCTCAGAAGCCAGAAATTCATTTACAATCTCGAAGAGAAGCTCTGTGTAAGGGTCATTTCTACCTGGGGAACTATCCTGAGAAGGAAGTTTTCCACCTCACTCTTCCTACACGCCGGCAAGTAAAATAACTCTGATCGGGATCCGTGTCAAGACATTGACACGCTGTCCTCATTTGTTCTTACTTTCTGTTCATCAACTGTTATTCATTTTTTATCTTTCATTCGTCTATCTGTAACAAACGCTTTATCTTTATCCGTAATATCATTAACATGTTCATCTTCATCTCTCTGTTCAGCACCATACATTCATCTTCCCTTTCTCTCACCATGTGTAACTAATCCTCCAGGGTAAAGGGGAAGGATTAAGCGAGTAAGTTAATCCATGTGAAAGGAGTCAACTAAGTTTAGCTAACGCATGCTCAACGACATCTTCACCTATGAGAGTAGAGGTGAAGAAGTTAATCCACTTCTTGAAAGAAGGTTGATAGAATGCGTTAACTAAAACCAGAAGTTTTTCCAGAGATGGAAACAACCTTGCGTTCGCAACGTTCATCCCTGTTCACCATAGAGATATGGGAACGCGGCCGATCACTGAGAGGTGTAAGCCAAGGGAAGACGGAACCTTAGTTGCATCCTCAACAGGATTGACAAACTTGCGATGTCCTTTCCCCCAACCCGTTTTCATTTTGATACCTTTCACAAGACTTGCCATCGCATTCTCTCATACACTTGCACAACTTCACATTTATTCATTTATTTGTTTGTCGCCGAATTTTACTTTTCAAACACAACACACTATTATTTTGGTTGCATGTATCACATAAATATCGCATCTAGCATCGCAATCCCTGTGTTCGACCTCGGATCACTCTAAGAAACTTGTGGTGGAATTATACTTGGTTCCAACGCAAGAAAACTTGTGACACGCATACACTACATGAATGCATTCTACAGTGTCTTGTGGCATTGCATATATTATCTAGAAGCGTGATTAAGACAAAGCAACACATATCATACAGATCATCAATCTTCGCGGTGGCATTACGTCTGCTGCAAAGCAGCAAGCATTTTACATGTGAACAGCTAATAAGTAGAATATGAGGTGATTATACTAAGAATTTATGTGAAAAATGAGCTTGCGTCGATCAGCATGGGAAATCTCTACTAACCCAATATTATGCATTATTCTACGTCAAAATGTTTATTTTTGTAGTTGTCGTAGGAACCGATCGCATGCGGTGAATCCCAGACCATCGCAAGGGTAATCACGTACGTTCATCACATGGATATTGCGGCTATTGATCGCAGATGTTCATGGCATGGAGGTTGCGGCTACAGAGTAATAATCATGATAGAAGGGTGATCGCAAGGATTGGTCGAATGCGATGGTACTTCGGAAACCAAGCATGAACTCATACCTTGAGAGTATAAAAAAGATGATGTTAACATTCCACCTATCGCGCCGTTAGTGGCAGAGATTCAGAGTAGGACCATCGTGCCGTTAGTGGCAGAGACTCAGAGTGGAACCATCAATGCTGTCGGCGATTGAGCTCTATAAATAGAGCCTTAGAGCCCAAATTTAAGGCATCCGAGCTTCTTCCTGGGGGCAGATCCTTGTGATCATAGATGAGAGCATGAGAAGACATTCTTTGAGAGTTCTTCATTCCTTCAACCCATTCCGAGTGACGACCGAAGCTTTACTGGAGATAGATCTCGAGAGAGACTACTCCACCGCCCATCCATGGCACCACTGGCAGCCTTGACATACATCTGATGGAAGCAAGAGATTGCCTACATCTAGCCCTCCACCTTTCTTCTTATCTCTGTATTGTATTACATTTTGGCTTAAGACATTAATACATTTTTAACCAATGCATCTCTTTATTTCCTTCGACTCCATCTTCATTAACTTCTTCTTTATCATCCCTTACTTTCATTGCAATGAACTAAGTAAGATTGCAAGAGTTATCGCATACTCATTCATGCGGCATAGGCATATGAAGCATGTAGCAAACCACCGAGAGGTGTGTGTTGCGCGAGTATAGTGAGTTAATCCTCTTTGCTTAATATGAGGCTGTGGCAAAGCTTGTCTATGAGCTGATCAGGGGCGACTAACTACCCGAGAGGGTAAGTAGTGGAACTCACTAAGCAAAGTAAGCAGTGTTTCTAGAGATAGGAATAATCTTATGTGCATTATAACCATGCTTTATCTTATCATCTTGTCTTAAGAGTGCATCATTCATCATTTGGACATACTTGGAGAGTATTCTAAAGACAGAATCTAGGCTTGGGAGAGTCAGATTGGATCGCATAAGCAAGAGTAGCCACTTAGGAATAAGTTCATTCTGCTATTTACACATCGCATGCGCCCAAGAAATAGGAAATGGTGGTATGCGGTCATCTTGTCTTATGTGCCCATAAGCAATAATAGAAATTTAGAAATAAGTTTTCTCGACTATTTTGCATATGCATTGCATACGTATATTTGTGTATAACATGATCACATAACTTGTACTAGCTAGGATTACCCTTATGATCAAGCTTGGTGATGCGGTGAAGTTATACCCTCCACCATTTTATCTATCTTTCCATGCATCTTATTACGCGTTAACAGTTGCCGCGTCTCTACCAACTCTCATAGTCATACTTCCATTGCTTGATCTGTTTAGTTAGGAATAGGAGTAGCATATAGTCTTTTAACTTCATTATTCTTTTATTCATCGCCGCAAACACATTACTTCGCAACATTCAGTTACAAATCTCTATGTTCGACCCTAGACTTACCAGGAAACCTAAGGAGGCTTATACTTGGGCCTTGTTAGGAAAACTTGCATGTCCATCGCATAAAACTCACACCATCACATCATAATTTTACGCACGTTTTTGGTGTCGTTGCCGAAGACTTGGCAGCTAATAGTTTGTTAAGTTTTGTGTTTTCGCAGGCACCCTTTTAGTCTTGGGCATATTGTAGCTTGTGCAACCAAGTTGCAAACAATATTTTAGTGAAGGCGATAAGCCGAGAGCCAATATTGACCCCGAGATAGAAAGGGTATCGTCGCATGAGCTAAAAGCAGTCTTAGGCACGTGTCAACCAACATGTGGCCATCAATTGCTGGAAGCTCCGATGGTCAGGACGAGTCTCTTGACCTGAGCAGTTGAGATCAATCTCCTGCATGGAAGACTTCTTACGGTGGCTTCACTCCAATTTCTCCAGGGACGTCTTTTACTCTATCTTTACCTTGCTTTCCTAGTTTAGTTTATTTATTTAATTATTGTCATTTTGGATTTGCAGCTGCTTTCTTAGATGTGGTGTGCGTTCGCTCCTTGTAGGTGCGATAATAATTCTCCTCGGTGCGTAGTTTCAACGGAAGAATCCACTCCATCATTCAATGCTATGACTACATGAATCCTAAAATATGGTCGCAAGTGTTATTCTACTCGAAGGTTCTTTTCTTGTTATCTTTTATGCATTATCCTTATGAAATTCTTTTTTGTCCGCTTGCCTACCTTTCCGTTGATAAATTAGCATCTACAATGATACTTATAATTCACTACATCCGCTAACTAAACTCACAAGGATCATCTCACTTTAATAGCTTCTTCAAGGTTTGACAGTCTAAGTTTTATCATGTGTAAACCTTACCGCATTCCTGAACGAGTTTGTTTTTAGCTTTTCGGCAAGAACACTGCCACTTTCTAAGTTTGAGGGTGGTAGTGCTCCGGACAAATACGTCCATCACATTGCGATGATAAAATCTAAAAATAAAATAAAAATAAAAATAAATAAAAATAAAAAATATATATATAATAAAAAAAATAAAAACTCCATCGTCAGTGCAAAGGGGAAACCCAAGCTGATATTATTCAAGATATGGCTACATTTACCTAATGCATCATAAGTCCGATACACTTGAAAAGTTTAAGGAATATAAGACAGAGGTTGAGAAAAAATTAGGTAAAAAGATTAAAACACTTCGATCAGATCGAGGTGGTGAGTACATGGACTTAAAATTCCTGGACTATTTGATAGAACACAAAATTGAAAACTGATAGCAAATTGAAAGGTGATATTTCAAGTTCTACTACTTTAAGGTTGTATAAATATTTCTCACATTGAAAGTTATCACTGATCGAAACTATCAATGATAGTAACTGATAGTAGCTATTAGTGACTAGCAATTATCAATGATTGCAACTGATAGTAGCTATTAGTGACTATCACTAATAGCTGCTATCAGTTACTATCATTGATAGTTGCTATCAGTGATAGTTTTCAATTTGAGAAATTCGGAAGAAGAAGCATGAAATGGTGGGTTGCGTGTGGGCTTTTTAGTCATTTACCTATATAGCTATCACTAATAGTTATCATTAATAGTTGCTATTAGTGATAGCTGGCGTTAATTTTGTGTCATATCGCTAATATATTTATCCTTGTTCTACATTTTTATATTTTGTGCCTGATTGTTATTTGTGCAACCAGCCCAGAAAAAATATTATTATTATTATGTTGATATGAATGAGAGGATCATAAAGTTCTATAACTCCTATTAAGATTTCTTTAGATATAAATGGAGTCGAATAATTCTTAATAATACAGAATAATGCAGAGTAAGGAGACTTTGAAAATCATAAACTTAGTCCTAATTTTGACGTTAAAATGCAAGATTAGTTGAGATGTGGCCTCATACAAAGAAAATAAAAATGCAGGATGGTAGAAGGAAAAGAGTAACACTTAGATGCAGCTCGGGCATCATCCATCTTTGTGCGTCCTTTCTCACCATTCACATCAAAAAAATATTTAAAATATTCAAAAAAAAGAGAAAAGGAAAAAATTGTCACATGACAAGTTATAATTGGACAATTTAATGGGATGCACAAAGATAGATGATGTCCGGGATGTACCTAAGTATTTTTTCAAGAAAAATAAAATCCTAGAAGGAAGTTACGGAATGGTACAAGGATTGCCAAATTCTTTACTCAAACAAATCCATTTATGGCATGGAACACAGCTTTGTGAATAAGGTCCTCGGAGATAGGGTTAATTTTGGTAATTTCTAATATTGTGTAGTTTTCCTAGAAAATTTCTAGTACTATATTTTTTCAAGAACATATCTCATGAAATAAAACAATATAGATAACAAATTGTGAGCCAAATTATATTTGGAAAGAATATATAAACTACTAAAAAAATTTCCATGTTCATTGATTTTTTTTTCATCATATCTTTTGTGGAACAAATATGTTATTATTTAGATTAAATGACAAGTTGTTTTTGAATTTTCAATTTTCAGTCTAATAATGAGTTACTAAAATGTAAAAACTATTGTGTAGGTTCTTAAACTTTCAATATTGTGTTCAATAAATCTCTTAGGTCCCGTTTGGTAACCATTTTATTTTTGGTTTATAGTTTTTTAAAATTTAGCATATTTCCTCCTCATTTCATACAATGATTTACATCTTTCTTAAGTACAATGGTTAAATTCTAATCCAAATTCAAAAAATAAAAACTATTGGGCTTTGATCTCAGGAGGATCACTAACATAGGCCCAAATGTGAATCACACATCCAAGAAAGTGTGGAAGAAGCCCACTTAGTAAGCCTTGGCCCGAGCACTGCTTTCAGTACGTGGAAAGAAAGGCTGAGAAGTAGCCATGAAGAGAAGCTGAGCTTTTACATGTGGGTGGATGGGATGGTATGCAGAGATCTTCGCCTACTTGTTCACACTCAAATGGTAAACATTCTCACATTTCTCTCTTTCACTAACTCATAGAGAAAAAACCACTCCGTAAAAAAAAAAAACTCTCTAATGGCTATCTTTTCGTTGCATGGAAGAGAAAAACTAACAAGAGGAAAGGAGAGAAGTAGATGAAGATCAAGAGGGAGAAGAAGATACACAGGGGAGTTAATGTGGTTCGACCACACAAAGCCTATATCCACGGGAATAATGTTTCTTGAAGAAAAGATCACAAATAAGTACAATATATGGTTTCTATTTTAGTCTATCTCTTTAAAAAATACCAAAAGCTCTTTTTTATGGCTAAGAGAGATCATTTTACATTAGCTAGGAATAACAGAAATTTAATATTAAAAAACTAAAGAGGCATTGGATTTAAATCATCAAATCTCCACCTTAAATCCAACACTGTGATTTCTTCAAGTATCTTCCGATTCTTACTGACTTCATCCTTTTTATATAGATCGAAGCCTATCAACTCAAAGTACTTATGAAGTTTGAGCTTCGACACTAGCTTGGTGAGCATATCGGCTGGATTGTCAGAGGTATAAACTTTTAATATCTCTATCTTTCCATTCTCAATTTTATCTCTTATGAAGTGATATTTTACATTAATATGCATGGTTCTATTGTGATATTATGGGTTTTTGGAGAGGTGAATAGTACTCTGATTATCACAGTAGATACTAACTACTATCTGATTTAATTTGAGATCCTTCACCAGTTCTTTAAGTCATAAACCTTCCTTAATTGCCTATCTTAATATGATGTATTCTACCTCTGTTATTGATAAAGCTACTATATGTAGGGTAGCTTTCCAACTAATTAGATTCCCTCTAGTAGGAATATGTAACCAGATAGAGACCTCATTTTTCATTATCCCTAGCAAAGTCTGAGTCAACATAGCCAAATAGGTGGATTGTAGGGAATTTTCTCCATTTTCTTCTCGTGTTCTAGGTCATCGTCATTAGAGGAATTAGCTGATGAAATCTTGAAATACTGAGCTATAGGCACATTAACATGTCTTGCTTCATTTAGGTTGAACCTTTTTATTAGCTTTTCATAATAGGTTATTTGATTGATGTTTAAGATGGATTGACCCCTGTCTCTAGTAATGTTAATCCCTAGTATCTTCATTCATTACCCTAAGTCCTTCATGTCAAACTTCTTACTTAGAGGCTTTTGACATGAATTAGGTCTGCCTTAAAGCTTCCTGCAAGGAGCATATCATCCACATACAAGAGTAAGTATACCTTTCCTTTATAGGTAATGGATTTAACAAAAGCACCCATGTCATGAGAGCTTCTTTGGAAACCCAACTTGGTTATATAGTCATTAAATCTTCTGTACTAACATCTTGGTGACTGCATAAGGCCATAAATTGACTTGTTCAATAGGCGGTACAAGTCTTGTTTCCCCTTTACTTCATAACATTGATGTTGCTGCATATAAATTGTCTATTCTAGATGGCCATGTAGGTAAGCAATTTTCACGTCTAGTTGAACTAATTCTAGGTCATTTTGCACCATTAATGATAGGAGAAGTCTATGAAGGATCTCATACCGAGAGTTCCATGAGGGGGCTTAGATCACTCCGATTTCATAGTGACCGAAATATAAACGATATACATTCCATACAAACAGTTATGCATATTAAACTCATAATCGGCATGCTCAGAATACAATAAAACATAAGGAAATGACTCATACCAGATGAAGACACTCTTCGAACGACTGAACCCAAAGCAGCAGAAAACCTCCTACCGATCTACCAGCATCCGGCGAGTCTATTGACTGCAACAGCACGATCCAAGCATACACGAACAATGTTGTGGGGACGACACCACCACAAGAGAAACCCAAGTATCCTCGGCGTCAAAAACTCAAAGGGTGGGCTTTGGTGAGTTTGGTAGAGGACGGAGGAGAAAATGTTGTGTAGACGATAAGCAAGTGGGAGATGAACCCTGCTATCGTATAGCGAAAATGCTTATCGTATAGTAGAGCTACATGATCATTTAGGAAAAACTGAACGATTGTTTAGGAAAGATGATTACGATCGTTTAGAGAACGCGTGAACTAGACGATCGTTTAGACGAACGAGCTTCTATCGTATAGGCTCTTACAATCGCTCTTTCACAGATTCTTTTCGGGCACTGGGAGCCATCTATCTACTTACCCCTGCCTCGAGGAAGGAGTGAATTCCATCTTGTGTAGTTGAGTTCCCAGCTCCCAAATCAGACGAATCCCTAAAATGGTATGTTTGAATCGGCGACTTGGCCACTCGCACCCATATAAATCAAAGGACTGCCCTTAATGGCAAGAGTTCCTAACTCACTCAGGATTGAGGTCATTTTACCTATGGTCATCCTAGTGAAGTGAAATCTCTGTCATGAACAGTGTTATATAACGAGACATTAACATTTCATGTTCAGGTCTTATACAAACTCTTTGTATAGAACGCCCCCGCTTGCATGTCCCCAACACAAATGATCAGGGTCAGACCATCTATGGCAAGTCACAACACTTGTGACCATTCCACAAAGCGAGCCACGTCCGTAGTATTATCAGGATAAGGTTTCCCTCCTATATCCATATACTACAGACCATTTTGGTTATCACTCAAGACATGATCCACTTGTATGTCACCACATACATGCTTGAGTCACATACAGATAACCAGGGATTTTATGTTTATTGGTTTGTGGTAAAGCAAATTAAAACAAATAACTGAGCAAAACAACAAGATGTGAAGTAAATATCATATATTAACAATCATTGGTGTTCGTATATACTATTTACAAACTACAGGACACGAGACTTTAGAGCATCAACCCTAACAATCTCCCACTTGTCCTAAAGTAAAGTGGGGTGTACAAAAAACTTAGTACAAAACAATAAACTAAAATGTCCCACTTGCCCTAGTTCAGTCGCGAGCGATCCTATAGACCCATGCTTCGTAGGTGACCCTCAAACACTATAGCCGTGAGAGCCTTCGTAAATGGGTCAACAACATTGTGTTCCAAAACGATCTGCGTGACGAATACGTCCCCTCGATGCACTATCTCGCGGATCAGATGATACTTCCGCTCTATCTGTTTACCGTGCCAGTGACTCCTTGGCTCTTTGGAGTTCGCCACTGTCCCACTATTATCACAATAGAGGGTAATGGGTCTAGATATATCTGGAACAACTTCCAGGTCTATCAAGAACTTCCTGAGCCAGACGGCCTCCTTAGCAGCTTTGTAAGCCGCTACGTATTCCGCCTCCATAATGGAGTCAGTGATGCACCCCTGTTTAGTGCTTCGCCACACTATAGCTCCTCTGTTAAAAGTAAAGACTGACCCTGATGTGGACTTGCGAGAGTCCTTATCAATCTGAAAGTCAGAATTCGTGTATCCTGTAAGGATCAACTCTCTCAAACCATACACGAGCATGTAGTCCCTCGTTCTCTGAAGATACTTGAGGATGTTCTTCATTGTGGTCTAGTGAATCTGGCCTGGGTTAGACTGATACCTACTGACTATACCTACAACATAGCAAATGTCTGGACGAGTACAGAACATCGCGTACATCAAACTGCCAACGGTAGACGCATATGGGACCTGTCTCATTTCCTCAACCTCTTGAGGCGTCTTAGGACACATTTCCTTAGACAAAGTGACTTTATGCCTAAACGGCAGTAGGCCCCTCTTGGAATCCTGCATCGAGTACTTGAGCAACATCTTGTCAATGTACGATGCTTGAGATAGTGCTAGCACTTTGTTTTTACGATCCCGAAAGATCTGGATACCTAGAACAAACTGAGCCTCTCCCAAATCTTTCATTTGGAATTGGGTCACTAGCCAGTTCTTAATTGCAGTCAGTAGTACTACATCATTCCCAATGAGTAGGATATCATCTACATACAACACTAAGAAGACTACTGAAGCGTTGATGATCTTCTTGTAGACACAAGGTTCATCAACGTTTTGGTCAAAGCCATACGACTTGATCGCAACATCAAATTGTATGTTCCAAGATCGAGATGCCTATTTCAGTCTATAAATGGACCGATTCAGTTTGCAAATCTTTTGCTCTTGACCTTGGGCTATGAATCCCTCGGGCTGCACCATATAAATGGTCTTCTCAAGATTGCCATTCAGAAAGGCTGTCTTGATGTCCATTTGCTAGATCTCATAATTATAATAAGCTGCAATGGACAGGAGGATGAAGATCGACTTTAACATGGCAACAGGTAAGAAAGTCTTCTCATAGTCGACTCCCTCCACTTGGATATAACCCTTTGCCACAAGTCGAGCCTTAAAGGTCTGTACCTTCCCATCAGCACCCCATTTACGCTTGTAGATCCATTAACAACCTATAGGGCGAACCCCATCAGGCTGATCTACAAGATCCCATACTGAGTTGAAGTACATCGACTCCATCTCGAGATCCATGGCCTTGACCCATTCATCCCAGCCAACATCCTCCGTTTCTTTCTTATAAGACAACGGATCCTCAATGTCACCATTTGCTACCATAGCAAGGATTTCCATGAAACCCAGATAGCGAACGAGTGGGTTCCAACTCTTGAGGTGGAACCGACCTACTGGATGAACTCCCATAAACAACTCTTGTTGATGTAGCAGGCTCTTCAACAACTCTTGTTGAAGTTTCAGTAGTTTCATTAGAAAGCTCATGCAACAAGACTTTGCTCCATGGACTGTGCTCCCTTATATGATCCTCCTCTAGGAAAGTAGCATTCGTTGAAACAAACACCCTATTTTCTGTTGGATCATAAAAATAACCCCCTTGTGTACCTTTGGGGTAGCCTACAAAGAGGCATAACCTCGACCGTGGTTCCAACTTCTTGGGATTAGCCTTAAGCACATGTGTAGGGCAACCCTAAATGCGGAAATGACGTAAACTAGCTTTACGCCTGTTCTACAACTTTAGAGGTGTTCTTGCAACACTCTTGGAGAGAACACAGTTAAGTATGTACACTGCAGTCTCCACTGCAAAACCCCAAAACGAGTCCGGTAAGGAAGCGTAACTCATCATCAAACGAACCATGTCTAACAAGGTCCTATTTCTCCTCTCCGCTACACCATTCTGCTATGGTGTACCCAGTACTGAGAGTTGGGAAACGATTCCATGTTCTATCAAATAGTCCTAGAATGCGAAGTCTAAAAACTCTCCACCTCGATCTGATCGAAGTGTTTTAATCCGTCTATCCAATGTGTTTTCAACTTCAGCTTTGAATTCTTTGAACTTTTCAAAGGATTCAGACTTCCGTTGCAAAAGATAAACATACCCGTACCTGGAGTAATCATCAGTAAAACTGATAAAATACTCATAGTCACCTCGAGCTCGCACATTCATAGGACCACAAAGGTCAGAATGTACTAACTCAAAAGGCTCCTTGGCTCTAAAACCTTTTCTAGTAAAATGTCGTTTAGTCATCTTACCCTCAAGGCAAGATTCACACACAGGTAAAGAATTTTGTTCTAACTCACTTAGAAGTCCATTCTTCACCAATCTCTCAATCCTATTGAGATTGATGTGCCCTAAACGTAGATGCCAAAGTTGGGCATTTTATTTTAGAGAAATTCATTGACGTTTTGATTGAGTTACGACAGTTCTGAACAGTTCAATATTATGGAGGGAATTAATGGCTAACGGCCTTAGCACATATAAATTTGATTCCAGATTTTCTATGCAAATAAAAACACCATCTTTATGAATAAACGCTTTACTCAAATTGAAAGAAACAGTGTATTTACATTGCAATAAGCACTTTAAATAAATAAGGTTCCTTTTTAGTTCAGGAAAAATATATACATCATTTAAAATTAGAAACCTATTCTGTAAAGTCAGCTGAAGTCCTCCCACTGCCATAGCAGAGACAACTGCCTAGTGCCTACTCGCATCGTCAACTCACCAGCCTCCAGCTGTTGCCAAGATCTAATCCCCTGAAAAGAAGAATAAACATGGTTAGTGGCGTCTGAATCAATTATCCAGGCTGAATCATCATTCTCCACTAAACAAGTTTCGAGTACAAGTAAATCACATTTACCTTTATCCGCCTTGGCTGCTTTCTTCTCCTTCAGATACGGAGGGCAGTTCCTCTTACAATGTCCATCTTGGTTGCAATGGAAACACTTTCCCTTACCAACTGGTGGACGTCTCCTCGAGGTGACAGGCGGTGGGTTAACAGGTGCCTTCCCTTTTCCCTGACCACCATTCTTCTTCTTCCCCTTTGTAGAGCTAGAAGTAGAAGGTGCAGACTTCGTTCCTGAGGTCGAACCTCTATGGAACGTCCTTGAGGATGAAGCAACATTTGCCTCACCCTTCTGCCTCTCCTTACTTTTCAGTAAAGATTGGTATGTCTACAACTCGTTGAGAAAAGTTGTAAGGTTATATTTCACTTTGTTAAGAATCACATTGCTAACAAAGTGCAGGAAGCACTCCGGCAAAGAATGCAGGATTATGCTAACCTGGCTGCCCTCATCGATAGTAGACCCATTTAACTCCGCCACATTGAATTGGACCATCATGTTTAGCACATGTTCACGAACAGAGGTGCCTTCTTGCATTTTGGAGTTGAATATGTATTTAAGAGCCTCATACATAAGTTGATCAGACGGTTGTTCAGACATCCCCCACAGGGACTCCATGATCTCACGGACTGAGACCATAGGCTCATGCTTCTTGGCTAAGACGTCAGAAAGACTTACCAAGATATAGACTCGGGCCTTCTTATTCGCCCTTGTCTATCGCTCGTATGCCTCTCGACCATTTTGAGCGGCATTTGGAGTTGGAATAGGAGGGCAAGCCTCCGTGAGAGTGAACATGAGATCCTTGATGATTAGGATCGTCGTGATCATATGTTCCATGTTGAAAAATTGTCGCCAGTTAATTTTTTGGCGCTTAACAACGACAAGGAGGCTGTAGCCATTTGAAAAAAATTGTTGAAAATACGAACAAATCTTGATTAGATTTTGCTAAACCACTTTTAAACCAGTTTTGTTTAGCAAAACAATTTCAAGTACCATAAGTTATAGACTTCTATTTTGCAATGATGCCTTAGTGAGTCAAGACAAACGCCACCGGTGGGGTGATCAGTTGCCCCTTCACTGGGATGAGACATTCTCAACCATTAGGTAGAACCAACTCTTGGAACTGAACCTAACAGCCATCATTTTTCGGTCCAAAATCGTTAACCTTTAACTATTCCATGTAAGTGTAATCCCTCGTTTTCAGTGCCAGAGTCTCGCCCTAATATGCTTACTGTAGGGAAAAGACAAATTAGGATAAGAGACTAAGTTACCTTATTCTCTTACAGGAGATCAAATAAAGAAATGTGCAAAACTGTCATCCTTTAGGAGGACATTCCCAGGGTGCCTCGAGGTGATGCGCAGAAACTTTATTCAATCTAACAAGGGAGACCAAGGGATATGCTGTCGCACTTCCCACTCCCACTTACTATGAACATTCTCTCCATCCAGATATTGACCTACCCAAACACCATCCGTTGGGGGGACATGCCAAAGGTGTCGCGAGGCTGAAAATAGATCTCACGATGTGGACTTTAGGAGAAAAGTGAAAGGTTTAAGTGAATCATCTTATGCCCCAAGTACCTCCCACTGAATGTTCTACCTAGGGATTCATTGACCTAGACAATCTGGCTACTGATTTTAGTCTAAGTGGTATTTTTAAAGCCTGTTCATAAACAACGTTTGTTTATGAAATATAAATAAGTTCAAGTAGTCACATTTAAACACGTTAATGGATTGTCCTTAACTTGTATGCATGCATCAAATCTATCTAATTCACCTTTTCAGGTAAGTTCCCAGGTAGAGGTGTTACGTTTCTGTCAACTTAAATACCCCAACCTAGACAGAACCCGCCTTAGACAAAAGGTCCCTCATAGATAGATTTGCTACACTTTAACCTTTTATTAGCCAATTTAATCCTATTAAACCGATTAAAAGATTAAAGTCTTAGGGTTGCTAATCATATTAGAACCGTGATCTTAGGTCTATGTGATCCAAGTTTTAAACATTTTAAAACATGAATTAAACCTAAGTTAGCATGCATGTTTTTCTTATTTCTTTTAGTTCTAATTTCTCTTTAACTCTTAAAAAAACTAAAAAACATTGTGCATAACGAGGTGTTTATAACAATTATAAAGCAACCTATGTGTCATACTTCATGCAATGTCCGGTCATTACTATATAACTTTTATATAACGCGTAATAACCAAGCAAACATGCTATCATTCACCCTTATACTATAACAATTATAATATAAAGATGATGCATGTCAATGTTTTTTATGCATGCATAAATATAACTCTTATATTATATGATGCATGAGCATGTTCTTAGATAATTAAAATCATGCTTCTCTAAATTATAACAATTACAATAAAGAGATGATGCATGATCAATGCATAACCTAAGGTAGGATTTACTATATGTGCATACCATATGACACACAAAACATACATTGCATGTATTAAACAAATAGATTTATGGACTGGGATGAGCCTTTAAACCAAAAAATCGGAATGAAAAAACCTATCTATTACATTTTTCATCGAGAAAACCGGTTTACAGGAGAACCAGGTCTTGAACCGCTAGGAGGTCTTCATCGTGTAGCAAACTTCCGCAGGTAAACGATCGTTCAGCGCACACTAGACGATAGGAACATTAGCAAACGATCGTGTAGACGACGACGAGGCTGCGAAGCCTGATCGTCCATGCGATCGTGTAGCGCAACGACAGGTAAACGATTTACCTTGAGTTACTAAGCAATAAAGCTTGCTGACCCAAACGATCGTCTAGCGCGCTTTAAATGATACGCAAGCGTCTCATCGTATAAACGATACGTGCAACCAGGTAAATAATTTACCTTGCGATGCTAAACGGTCGTTTAGTTAGTTACTAAGCGATAAAGCTTACTGACCTAAACGATTGTCTAGCTCGCGCGCACATTAAACGATACTCAGCGATCATGTGCCTGATATCAACTCGATATGACCAACTCTTAATCACATACTCCATCGTTCAACCGATGCATTCAACCACGATCGCATAGTCCTTCATCTTCACGATGCAATGGACAGCGATCGCATAGAACCTTTTCTGCACGATGCGATCAACCCTAGATCATCTCCTTCCTTGAAGAGTCGTAACTTTTGCCCAGAACTTCGACGAACGACTCAAGACTCCAAACACTTTGAATACAGACTCAATTACGATTATTTATGCCCAAAAATGCAGGGGCCTTTACAAACAACCGCAGATGTAAAAGGAATTAAACAAACCGAGACATCTCATCCCGAAAACATCCATTAATCCGGCACATCCACAATAGTATTAACACTTAAAATAGCGTAGAAATGCACCCACCATGAATGTATACATTATTTCGTTGCAACAAATGAAATCGGAGTATCAGAAACTTGGCTCTGATACCAATTGAAGGATCTCATACCGAGAGTTCCATGAGCGGGCTTAGATCGCTCTGATTTCATAGTGACCGAAATATAAACGATATATATTCCATACAAACAGTTATGCATATAAAACTCATAATCGGCATGCTCATAATACAATAAAACATAAGGAAAGGGTCATACTAGATGAAGACACACTTCGAACGACTGAACCCAAAGCAGCGAAAAACCTCCTACCGATCTACCAGCACCCGACGATTCTATCGACTACAACAGCACGATCCAAGCGTACACGAACAATGTCACGGGGACGACACCACCACGAGAGAAATCCGGGTATCCTCAGCATAAAAAACCCAAAGAGTGGGCTCTGGTGAGTTTGGTAGAGGACGGAGGAGAAGATGTCGTGTAGACAATAAGCAAGTGGGAGATGAACCCTGCTATCGTATAGCGGAAATGCTTATCGTATAGTAGAGCTACACGATCGTTTCGGAAAAATTGAATGATCGTTTAGGAAAGATGAATACGATCGTTTAGAGAACACGTGAACTAGACGATCGTTTAGACGAACGAGCTTCTATAGTATAGGCTCTCGTGATCGCTCTTTCATGGATTCTTTTTGGGTGCTGGCGATTTGAATGCACGACTCAATTAATTAATCAAATGAAAATGATTTTCATAGCTTCAACCCATCGGTTACCATAACCTTCGCAGCCCCAACTTCCCACGTCCGAACGTGGATTAATCGGTTAATTATTAAATAATTAATCAATTAATTTAATTAATAAATATAATCATATTATATTTATATCCTATAGTTTGATATCATATATCTATTATAGTATTTTCTCCTGTTTTTTTTCTTTTTTTATTTTCTTTTTTTTTTTTTTTTTTTTTTTTCTTTTTTTTTATATATTTTTTTTTTTTTTTTTTTTTTTTTTTTTTTTTTTTTTTTTCTTTTTTTTTTTTTTTTGTTTTTTTTTTTTTCTATACTTGATATAAATCTTATTTTATATCTAATTTCCTCCTAAATAATGTTTCTCATACATTTAGCCAATTATATCATATATAATTAACCAGTTCAATTATATCATATATAATTGAACTTCCTCTTGTCAATTTGAACATTTCAAATTAACACAAACACTGGTTCTCGACTTTATCCAAGCTACCCAGGTGACCTAATGGACCTGTGGCTCGAGCTTCAATGGTACGTGAATAGCTGACTAAACTCTTTAGCCACGAGATTCACCATCCGTTAACTGTCAGTGATTCTACTAAAGACCAACAGCTGAACTCTTCTTACCATAGATATATTTCTGTGTCCATTGATATAAACAATCATGAGTACGATGACCCTTCACAGATGCTCGTAAGTACAGTTGGGCCAATTTATCGTTTTGCCCCCGTAGTTTCATCTCACTCCTTAAGTACCACCAATTCCTCTAATGAACAATACAACATAGTCCAACTATGTGTGAACACCTCTCGGGCCAAGAGAAGGTGTGTGGCGCCACATCGTTCAAGTTCTAGAATTAACCCTTAAGGGAGCTATCTATCTACTTACCCCTGCCTCGGGGAATGAGTGAATTCCATCTTGTGTAGTTGAGTTCCCAGCTCCCAAATCAAAGAAATCCCCAAAATGGTAAGTTTGAATCGGCGACTTGGCCACTCACACCCATACAAATCATAGGACCGCCCTCAATGGCAAGAGTTCCCAACTTACTTAGGATTGAGGTCATGTTACCTATGGTCATCCTAGTGAAGTGAAGTCTCTGTCATGAACGGTGTTATATAGCGAGACAATAACACTTCGTGGACAGGTCTTATACAAACTCTTTGTATAAGATGCCCCCGCTCGTATGTCCTCAACACGAATGATCAGGATCAGACCATCTGTGGCAAGTTACAATACTGATGACCATTCCACAAAGCGGTCCGCGTCCGTAGCATTACTAGGATAAGGTTTCCCTCCTATATCCATATATTATAGACCATTTTGGTTATCACTTAAGACATGATCCACTTGTATGTCACCACATACATGCTTGAGTTACATACAAATAACCAGGGATTTTATGTTTATTGGTTTGTGGTAAAGCAAATTAAAACAAATAACCAAGCAAAACAACAAGATGTGAAGTAAATATCATATATTAACAATCACTAGTGTTCATATATACTGTTTACAAACTACAAGACACGAGACTTTAGGGCATCAACCCCAACAGTCTGATGGTAGTGTGCGCAAAAATCAGAAGTCGATTTTCAACCAAATCCCGTGGATGCATTATGCGATGCATGTTCCTAAAATATGCGTTGATAGCCATGCGTCGATGGTCATGCGTTGGAATGAAAATGTGCCAACAATGTATGTGATGACCATGCATCCTGCCACAAGTTTTCTTGCGTTCACGCCAAGTATAACATGAACGCAAGTTTCTCGGGTAATCCGAGGTCGAACACAGGGACTTGTAACTAGCGGTGATGTGCATGCGGCGGTTAAATAAAAGAATGAAGAGGATGTTGCTACGTTAATCCTACTCCTACTCCTATCTAACAGACAACGCAATGAGAATATGCATGAAAGGTAGAGATGCGACAACACTTGACATGAAATAAATGTATGGGAAAATAGATAAAATGTAGAGATGATTTCATTGCAACCCTTAAGAGTGACCGCAAGGGAACCTTAGTCAGTGTCAGACTATGCGATCATGTTACAACTATACACGGTAAGTCATTTTCCAATGGAAATGCGGTGCTCCTAATTCTAGGACGCATATGTTGAATACAAAGTGTCCATAGAGCTTATTCCTAAGTCTCTACTCTTGTCCTATGTGATGATGCAGAACACACATAATGCTGCGGTGACCGCATTCAATCGTATCTACCTCTAGGATGCATGCGATGTGCTAATAACAAATAGTGCTCATTCCTAAGCACCTATCTCTTGTATTATGCATTCTAATCTGACTCTCCCGAGACTAGATTCTAACCTGACCTTCTCAAGTCTAGATCCTGTTCTTAGACTAACCTCCCGAATATCCCTAATGGACGAATGAAGCACACATAATACAAGACAATCGCATAAACTTCGCTAACCTACGGTTGTTATATCCCTAGTGAACAATGCATAGCTTGCTTAATGCGCCCAACCACTTACCCTCTCGGGCAGTTGATTGTTGCTGACTTTACTCATAGACAATCAATGCGTTAGCCCATAGACAGGCGTTGCAGCAGTTCACACTAAGCAAATAAGATTACTCACATACTCGCACAACGCACACCTCTCGGTGGGTTGCTACATGCTTCATATTCCTAATCCACATGACTAAGTATGCAATACCCACGCAATCTCACTAAGTGTTGCAATGAAAGTAAAGATGCTAAGCAAAAAGATGGAGATGGAGTCGAAGGAATAGAGAAATACATTGAAAACACATTGTATTAATTTCTTAATTCAAAATGTCATACAATACAATATAGGAAAAGAAAGGAAAAAGAAATGACTGACTGAAAGCAAAACTTTACTTCCAGCGGATGTGCGTCAAGGCTGCTGGTGGTGCCATGGATGGGTGGAGGAACTGACTCTCTCGAGATCTAGCTCCGGTCGAAGGCTCCGGTCGTCACTCGGAATGGATGAAGGAGGTGAAGAACTCTCAGCCATCTTCTCACGCAGTTCATCTGGATCGTAGGAAAAATCCCCAGTTGAGGGATAATCTCCAGATGACTTGGAATTTTGCTCATCGGCTTCTATTTATAGAGTTTGGACCGCCGACAGCATTAATTAGACTGCTCTGAGTCTGACATTCGGCGTGTCAGTCATTTCTGAACCTCTGCCACCAACACCGCGGTAGGTGAAATGTCAGCATCAGCTTTGGATTTTCTCGAGGTAGATGCGTTGATGTGTTCATTCCACCAACCTTGCGTTGATCCCATCAGAATGCGTTGTCGCATAGCCGCAATCATTCAATGGTCGCATTCACTTAACACTGCAACTCTACATGATGACCGCAATCGCTTGACGAATGCAACTCCCATGCGATGGACACATACAGCTGATTACCGCAATATCTATGCGTTGATCGATGCGTTTACCTTGCGATGGAGTGTTTCTCTGCATGCGGTCGTCTATGCGATGGTCCAGTTTCCGTGTTTGCGTTCATTTCCTGCATTGACTACAAAAATAGAACATTGAACGCACAATTAACGCAAAGTAATGGGTTAGCTGAGATTCGTCATGCTGATCGACGCAAACTCCTTTTCTCATGAATTCCTATCATGATCGACGCAATTTCTGCCTACAACCTTCATAATTCTAAGTAAAAGGACTAAGATGGCATGCATTTCTGCATGTCATCACTAACCTAATCCAAGTACTATAGATTGTTTAGGCTATTATACTCGAACTTGATCCAGTTTATGCCTCCACATAAAGTCCAAGTATTCATGACAATAGCCAAGGGTTCGTGGTTTATTGGATTTAGAGTTAAACAATCAATTCATTGTCATTTAACAACATTTGTCTGAATAAACTTCTATATGTTTACTGTATACAAACTACGAGTTTTAGGACATATAACCCAACATTGGCTTCATTTAACATTTCCACTCCTCTAATAATGAATAGCTCATCCACCTTTTCTCCCACTAAAACTACCTTAGAGTCCTTTAGACTTCTAAACATCCATATTTATGAAGGTTTATGAAAACCCCAGACAGAAGCAAGATCGTTTCCTAATTTTCGAATTGACATAGTGAATTAAACTTACAGAAGATATAATGCATTCTAAATAAATTTACAACATGCTTAACAAAGGAGGAGGAGAATAATAGGGTTTAGTTATACTAAACTTTGAAGACAATGAAATCTTCACAATCCTCTTCAAATGTTTTACAATCCTTCTTAAATCACGGTCTTAACGAACAAAACCAGTAATATGCCAAGAACCCAAAAACAATTGGACACCACCACAACGTAACCTTGGTATTCTTCTTTGGTTGAGAATCCACAGGAGTTTTGTGGGCTCTGTGTCAATTTTTGGGAAGAGAGGGAGAGTATTTTTCTATCGAGAAAATTCTTAGGAGAAGTAAAATCATTAAAAAAAAAAAAAAAAAACCCCACAGACCTTCTGTGATTTTTGGGGAAGAAGAAGTTCTGCTGATTAGCCCACTCACACGTTACATCATTGAGAGAAAAATGGGGAAAAAGGAGTTAAATAACTCCCTCTTTAATTAGTTTAAAATCAAATTTAAAAACTAATTAAATTAATTAAGGCATATATATAAATATATACAATAATTTTTATTATATGTATAACATATATCAAATTATATGTTATATCTAATATAACATATAACCTATAGTTTATATTATATCAAATACAATATAATCTATAGTTTGAATTTCTCTCAATAATTTATGGTATTTAACATAAATCTAATTTATATTAAATTTAATTATATGAATCTAATCCATATAATTAATATTTGAATCATATTCAAATATTTATTTCCTCTTAAAATAAATATTATATTATATTGTGTCAAATGCATTATAATAATTATATAACATAAAATAAATTTAAATTAATTATATCATATATAATTAATCCCCTCAATTAACTTGAACAATTAAATCCAACCCAAAATTAATTTGATTCTCAATTACCTCAGTTGAGCTACCGAAGGGATCTTATGGACCTATAGATTGAAGCTCCAATGGTATTTTGATAATTAATTAAACTCTTTTAATTAAATTACCCAACTTCTATTAATTGTTGGTCACTCCACTAAAGACTGACAGCTGCGCTCTTCACACTACAGAAAGATTTTTGTGTCTAGTGGATGTAACCAGTCAATAGTGCGATGACCCTTCACAAATTGCTCGTAAGTACAATTGGGCCAAAATTACCATTTTGTCCTTGTAGTTACATCTAACTCCTTAAGTATTACCAATCCCTCTAATAAACTATAAGTCATAGTCCAGCTATGACCAAACCCCTTTGAGCCAAGAGAGGGTAGCGTCACATTGTTTAAGCCTCGAAATCAACCCTTAAATGAGCAATTTATCTACTTACCCCGACAATAGGGAATGAGTGAATTTCGCCTCGTGTAGTTGTGTTCCCAACTCCCCAATTAAACGAATCCCCAAAATGATAGGTATATTAAGTCGATAAACTGGCCACTCTCACCCATGTAAATCAAATGACCACTTTTATATGTAGGTTCACGACTCACTTAACCTTATCCATCCACTACAGACCGTTTAGATTATCACTTAAACATAATCCACTTGTATGTCTCTACATACATATTTAAGCTACATAAGATAACCTTG
>NW_028326648.1:0-4122 GCF_027475165.1 Benincasa hispida
GGAAACACAAACTGGTGAATCCCGAAGGAAACACAAACTGGTGGGCATTCTAACTAATCAGTAAAATCACTATCACAATCTCGACATCACAATCTCAATATGGTTCTATAACATACATATACATCTCATCATCATGATTCTGCAATATACATATAAATTTCTTCATCATAGCTTTACAACATATGTATGCATCTCATCCTCCTCAGATTCAGCAAGATCTCCAATAAAAATAATATACTCAAATCATTCTAGTATTCAAATATCTCTATGCGCAACTAGCATTTTTAAACTCTTATATCAACAAGGCATACATAAACATCAAACTATCAATATATCCTCAGTAAATCATATTTGTCAATTCCTGACTCCAGTAATTTCAAACCTCAGTCAATGAAGGCAGATATAAATATCATGCTAACTAATAATCCTCAATAAATCATAATTATCATTGTCGGGCACTAGGGCAGTTACAATAGTAAGATTACTTACCTCAACTTGGTAAAAAAACACAAAACAAAATCTCCTTAGAACTATTTTAGCACACTTGAATCAACCTAAAGTTGTGGCTTGGTCCAAGACAAATTCCAATACTCGATTTAATTAGCCAATCTGATTTTGAATTAAATCCAAAATCAATAACTTAATTTTTCCACTATTACTGTCAATCCAAAACAATAATCATCCCAACTTACAAAACTTATCGATCTTCACCAATTTTCTGCAAAACAAAATGGTATCTAGCTTGATGGTTAATGCCTCAAAACTTCCAAACCTTGAATCTAAGTTTCAAACCAAAGAAAGGTTACTAATTTAACCCAAAATCAAAGGGGTGAACTTCATCTCCCAAATTATAAGGAAAAATAAGTCTTACCCAAGGTTTTCCTCAAAATTCTGGCAAAGATCGGGGCAATGGCGGCCGATGGCGCGTCGACTTGTGGCTGCCATAAATAGGCAGCGTGTGTTGCTGTCGGACGACATAAATTGTTTAGGCTAGTGGTTGGTAGTGAAGGTCTTGCATAAGGAGGGTTTGCGAGAGTGGGAGAGAAGGGGAATTTCTAGTTTACAGATTTTACTTAGCAGTGATTACGAACAAACCAGAACTTCAAACAATGATCCAACTGTTCAAAAGGAAACTCTATATGTCTCGAACAGGCTGGCTGAATTTGAGCACGATCCAACGGTTCAAACTCTAGCAATCGACAATTTTGTGGAAGTTATGCTGAAAAACCGAATTGCTTTCTCCCCCAATTTTTGACCTTTTTTCACTCTCATTCAATTTCGAAAAAAATCTCAATTCTTTTATTTTCTTTCCAAATTTTGAAAAGATAAATAAAATATTTTATCACAATATCTCCAAAATCTCCAAAGATTCTATTAAATTTAGAAATCAATTAACTTTTCAAATTATCTTAATTTAGGCTTCAAAAACCAAAATTAAAGAGCATAAGATCCATCAATTTGATACAAATTAAATCCTTCCAAATATTTAAATCAATTCAAAACCACATGAAATTAATTATCTCTTTTAATTTTTTTTTTTAAGTTGGCCCTAAAATCCAAAATCAAAGGGAAGCAAAATTCAATATTTTCAAGATAATCAGTTTGAATACCTAATCAATTAAATTCAATTTAACCAATAAATTTTTTTCAATTATTTCAATTTAATCCCAATTTCCCAAATGAAAGAGAAATTTAAACTCAATAATTTTAGATAATTAACTTAAATTTTCCTGAAATTCGGATGTTACATTCTTCCTCCTTAAGAAACTTTCGCCCTCGAAAGTTCAAGTCCTTAAAGGCTCGTGATACTTAGTTCTTATCTCATCCTCATGTTTCCAAATTGCTTCTTCAGACCGATAATTCTACCAAAGAACTTTTAATTAGCACTAACTCCACGTTTCAAAAAGTCTTCACCTCCTACCATGAATTGTATAACTTATCTGAGATAATATCATGTTACTCTTTAATCTTAAAATAAACACATAACACCATTTAGACCCTCCTATGCACGAGTCTGAAAATCTCACTTAAATGAGGCTCTTGAAGTCCTCATAAAAATACATCAACATAACCTTAATAGCTGTAACCATTACCTAATGTCAGTTTCTAAGATAAAGACCTTCATGATTGCATACATCTATATTAAGTATGTTCACACTCCATAGAGTGGGTCAACTCACTGTCCATGCAATAGAAAATATATCTCTCGTGGCATCTCAAGTCCAGGATTCAAAATTCGGATTCGGCACCTAATTGCCCTAACAATCCCCTGCAACTGAGATACGCTATCATATTCAATTCGTAATAGTTGATACAAAGTTGCGTGAATCATCTTTCTTTCCTAATAAACAAAGCTGGTGTGCTCCAAGGCAAAACATTAAGGCACATATGAAACACTTTGCTAAATGGTTCTTGTATAAGTGACTTAGGCTATTCCAATTCTACTAGAGTCCTTTTATGAGGAGCCTTAAGGATAGGAGTTGCTCTCAACTCAAGTTCATCTCTAGTGCTAAGGGTCATTCTGGGAGATCAAATTTACTCAATCTTAATACTCATATAGCTTGTTTCTTATTTAGAGCTAGATTACTTTCACCTTCAAATAAAATCGATGGCTTCATTAATTCCTTGTTCTAGATATTCGTGTCCACAATCAAAACCTCTAGACCTTGCTAATACCTTTCAACGTCTTCCCCCTCTTTAACGAGGCCTTACCCCTTCCATTTCCATAGTTTCTAGCAACTATTGCTACTAAACATCCTTTCATAAAACGTTATTTCCTCCAATTCCACTATAATTTGAAGAAGATTGCTAAGCACTATTCCAACGCGTGTAGTCTAATTTAATCAAATTCTCATGCTAAAATTGAGTTCCATGACCAATAGCTTAGGCAGGATATCCATTCAACCAACAAATACTAAGATCCATAGTTCCAAATAGTAATGAGATTGTTCATACCAACTCTAAAGGTTCGTAAACACATATTTCCTATCTTGGACACCAAACTAAACCTTTGTTCTTAATCTCAAAACATCAATTTCCCTTACCTTCTCAAAACAACAAAATATTTCTCAAATCCTTTCATCTTCCCTTATATTTTCCAAGACCAATAAATCCAAGATGTCTATTTCACTTTCCTAGTGAAATATATCTGTATCCAAAACATGTGACTATTCGAATCCCTTTTCACAGTCTACAATCCAACAACCTAAGCAAGCTATATATATATACATTTGAATAATGCCTACTGCAGTCCAAAGTTCCAAATAGTAATAAGAGATTCCTCCTTTACACTAAAACCAACGCCTCTTTTACACTAAAACCAATGCCTTATATCCACCCATATCATGTTTTAAAATCCAAACCAGACTTAACTATTTGGGAGTCTTGAACACATTAATTTCCATTTATCTCCCCAAATAAATAAAACCTTTCCTTAAATACTTTTATTTTTCTTCATATTTATCCTTGCTTAACCCAACAACTTGAAAGTGCACTTTTCACTTCCAGAGTGAAACATAATCCCTAAACCAAGACATATGACCTTTTTCCATAAATCTAAAATTCCATTTCAAACTTGGAACCATAGCAGAGTATCCCTACAAGATCACATTGCTTTTAAACTTCAAAACGTTTATCCTTCCTCTTAATATGGTTAATTAAACTTGAACCTTTTCATTGCAACAAACACATAGTTCAAACCCAAGCACCTTAAGAATTTTCAATCCAATAACTCGTTTTCTCCCATCTAAAGGCAACTATAAATTCAACCATCTTGGCATTCCTTGACCAATTCATCTTACCTAGGTCTTGTAAAGAGTTCCTCATACTATCGCTTTATGCTCCATCTAGTAATTCTTCTTCCTTTTAGGCACGTTACATAAAGAACCAAAACACCATAAATTACTCGCTCCACCAACTTCGATACCATGAAAGTGATCATGACCTATTAATCCTTTCAATTTTTTTCTTGGAACATTTTGACTTTAATATTTAGTAATCCTTAATAAAATTTATAGTCTCTTCTTCACCTCTTTCTTATCTTATAAAGAAACTTTAATTTCGTAATTAAGAACGTGTGCCTTGTGATAAAGTTCCTTGTAGCACCACTAGTTTTATTCTCGT
>NW_028326649.1:0-52194 GCF_027475165.1 Benincasa hispida
AAACAGCAAAACTGAAAGTTAAAAAAATATGGAAAGAAATCTAAATATCATGAGCGGAAGCATAAAACTGGTCCTAGTGGCCTGATCACGAATTTCGCTTGTCAATCATCGGTGCAGCCTTACCTTTATCTGAAACAACAACATGAGAAAGGATGAGTATAAAATACTCAGTAAGTAACCCTACTACTGGGGTCGAGCTAGGCATCTATGTCCTCTAGATGCCTACCCGTGGTGGAACATAAAAACTGCTCTAGTCCTCATGGGACATATACATACATGAAAAACTGATTTCTTTCCTACCGTAGTTAAGTATGCCCACTACCTTTGGTGAATCCCAAAGGAAACGCAGCCCCTGGTGAATCCCGAAGAAAACACAATCCCTGGTGAATCCCGAAGGAAACACAACCCCTGGTGAATCCCGAAGAAACACAATACCTCGTGAATCCCGAAGAAACACAATCTGGTGAATCCCGAAGGAAACACAATATCTGGTGAATCCCGAAGAAAACAAAATTTTGGTGAATCCCAAAGGAAACACAATATCTAGTGGGCATCTAACTAATCAGTAAAGACACTATCACAGTCTCAGCATCACAATTATCACAATATGGTTTTATAACATACATATACACCTCGACATCATGGCTATACAACATGCATATACGCCTCAATATCCTCATATAAAATACAACCTCGATGAATCAAGTATCATCTCTTACTAGCATGCAAGTATCTACGTGCACAAATAAATCTTTCAAATTCTCATACAAGAACATATATCGGTCATACTATACTATCTGTTTATCATGCTATCGTTCCATCCTGATATTCATCTATCATGCTAGCATATATCTAGTGTCTGGCTTGTAGGCAGTTCCACTAGTAAGATTACTTACGTCAATTCGAAACTCCCAAAATTAATCCAAGCAATGAATCCTTTTATACTTTTGGAAGACCAGAATCCTACCTATAACATAAATTACGATGTTTAATATAGCCACTCCAGCCTAAACAATAAATCCAATGCTTTCAACATATTCCTTAGGGTCTAATTGAATTTAAACAAATTACCAAAGGTCCCTAAATTAAGCTTAACAAAGTTGTGGCAAGGTTCGAAGTCAATTCCATAGCTCGATTTATTTGCGCATCCTGAACATGCATTAAAACCAAAGTTCAATAGCAAGGGCTTCAATAATTACCCGTAACCAAAAGGGCCAAGATACTAAAACTCACAAAAATTACTAAAGTCAAACCTTTGCAACCTCACCCAACACGCTTCCAATTTTTAAACTCCGCTACAACCTGAATCTATGGCCTAAACACAATGGGTTTTTGTCAAAACTAACCCAAAATCAAATGACATTCAGTATTTTGAAAGAAACCCACAAAAATTACCAAAACATACCCAACACATATCCATAACAGTAGGGACTGGGCGGCGCCGAACAGCTGGCTTGATGAGGCGACGGCAAATCTGGTGAGGTGAGTGGCTGGGCAAGACGGAGCTGGCAGCGGCTTTACGACCCAACGATGGCAAACTTTGGCGCGTGCGAAGTATATCTAGACAAGCGGCTCAGCTGGGGGAGTCGCGGCTGGAAGACGACTACGGACGGTGCTCGATGGGCTCCGGCGCAAACGGCTAAGGGGGATTCGTGACGGCTGAGCGGTGTGGGTCGTCTAGAGTGGCGTGAGGCTGGCGGTGACTCGAGGGTTTCAGCGAAGCGAGGGTGGAGGCTTAAAGGGAGACATGGCGGCGGGGATTTTACGACAGGCGAGAGGGTTGGGGTTTCGGGGAGCACGAGGAAGAAGGAGAAGGAAATTTAATAATAATAACTAAAAATAAAATAAAATAAACTTTATTTTATTCTTTTCCTTATTCCACTTTATTTTATTAACTTCCTTTCTTTTCTAAAAAATGAAATTAATTCCTGTCATTAATTTTTAAATTGAATAATTGGAACGTCAAATCATTAATGACTCGCAATTACACTTGAAGTTCGAAATTCCAAAAAAAAAATCCCTCAAATAATAAAAATTATTGAAATTACATTAATAAAAAAAAATGTGGGGTGTTACATTCTTCCCTCCTCAAAGAACTTTCGTCCTCAAAAGTTCATTCCTGAAAAAGCTGTTATTATAAGCAAACTCCATTAAATGCAAGTGAGCATCCCAACTTCCTAAAAACTTTATGGCACAGGCACGCAACATGTCTTCCAATATCTAATCCAATCGCTCTGTCTGCCCATTAGTCTGTGGGTGAAAAGCTGTACTGAAATCTAACCGGGTCCCCAAAGCTGCCTGAAGACTCTTTCAGAAGTTAGATGTGAAACGAAGGTCTTTGTCCGACACGATGGACACAAGCACTCCGTGCAATCTCACCACCTCCTTTGTGTATAACTATGCCCACTTACTTACTGAAAAGGTGGAATTTTTAGATATGAAATGTGCTAATTTTGTAAGTCTGTCTACCACAATCCAAATTACCGTGAAACCTTTGACTGTTTGTGGAAACCACACAATGAAGTCCATAGACACATGCTCCCACTTCCATTCTAGCATACTCAATGGCTGTAACAAGCATGCTGGCTTCTGCCTCGGGGCTTTCACTGCTGGCACACTAAGCACTTACTGACGAACTCCACAAACTCTCTTTTCATATCATTCCACCAATAATAACAGTTCAAGTCCTGATACATCTTGGTGTTGCCAGGATGAATCAAAAATAAGGAACTATAAGCCTCTGACAACAACTCATTCTTAATATCATTATTTGTTGGCACGTACAAACGTCCCTGATAGAGAAGACCACCTTCCACTGATACCGATAATTCACCATTCTAGCTCCACTCCACCCTACGAACTCTCTCCTCCAGATAAGGGTCACAACACTGTGCATCAATAGTTCTCTACCTTAGACTCGGTCGCACTGACAATTGCGCTAACTGTGTCGTGACCTTCCCCACTACCACTGCATTTTTTGCCCGCTCTAGCTCCTTACACAAATGAGTGTGTCTAGTGATGAGGACTGCTGCATGAGCCACCTTCCTGCTTAGGGCATCTGCCACTACATTTTCCTTTCCTAGGTGGTACAAAATTTCGCAGTCATAATCCTTCACCAACTCTAACCACCTTCTTTGCCTCATGTTCAACTCCTTCTGAGTGAAAAAGTACTTTAAACTCTTGTGGTCGGTGAAGATCTGTATCTTCTCTCCATATAATTAGTGCCTCCAGATCTTGAGAGTGAAAACCATTACTGCTAATTCCAAGTCGTGTGTGGGATAATTCTGTTCATGCTTCTTTAACTAACGTGAAGCGTAAGCAACTACTCAGCCCCGCTGCATCAATACACATCCCAACCCCTTCTTGAACGCGTCGCTATAAATGTCAAACCACCTGATCCATCTCGTACTATAAAAACTGGGGCTGAAACTAACCTCTGGTTGAGATCTTGGAAACGGTTCTCACAAGCCTCATTCCAAACAAAAGCTGCTCTCTTTCGGGTCAATTGAGTCAATGGAGTGGCTATACAAGAGAAGTCCTTTACAAATCGTCTATAGTAGGCTGCCAATCCCAGGAAACTGCGCACCTCACTGACTGTGGTTGGACGAGCCCAACTCTAACTGCCTCAATCTTTGCAGGATCCATAGAGACACCTTCCTTCGATACTACATGCCCTAGAAAGGACACTTGCCTCAACCAAAAATCACATTTAGAAAACTTAACATACAGCTTATTGGCCCTCAATGTCTCCAGAAATTTCCGCAAATGCTCTTCATGTTCGTCCTCTGTCTTGGAATAAACCAAGATGTTGTCAATAAAAATAATCACAAAGGTATCGAGAAATTCCTTGAACACCATATTCATCAAATCCATGAACACTGCTGGGGCATTCATTAGACCGAACGACATCACTATGAACTTATAATGCCCATACCTCAAACGAAAAGTTGTCTTGGGTATGTCACTGTCCTTTATTCTCAGCTGATGGTATCATGACCGGAGATCAATCTTTGAGAACACCGTAGCTCCTTGCAACTGATCGAACAAGTCATCAATCCTGGGAAAGGGATATTTGTTCTTGACGGTCACCTTGTTCAGCTCGCTGTAATTAATGCACAAATGTAACGATCCATCCTTCTTTTTCACAAATAAAACGGGTGTACCCCATGGTGACACACTAGGGCATATGAAACCCTTGTCCAACAACTCCTGCAACTGGACCTTAAGTTCCCTCAACTCTGCTGGTGCCATCTTGTATGGAGCTTTCAAAATGGGGGTGGCTCTAACTCAATAGCAAAATCTATCTCCCACTGCGGGGGCAGTCCGGAAAGATCCTCTAGAAAAACGTCTGAAAAATCTCTCACTACTAGCTCTGAAGTCAAGGTGACTTCAGCCTCTCTAGTATCAACCACACTGGCTATATAGCCCCAAGCTCCTTGGTTAAACAGTCTACTGGCCTTTAATGCTAAAATCACTTTAGGTAGGACCACGGTCCCAACCCCTTTAAACTTAAAACTGGCTCCTGTAGGGGGGTTAAAGATGACCTCCTTACGGGAGCAATCTATACTGGCATGATTTGCAGCTAACCAATCCAATCCCAAAATCACATCAAAATTATGCATATCTAAAATTATCAAGGTCACATCTAATGCGTGATTTGCTATCTTACCTGACATGCTTTTATCATTTTTGTAGTTAACATGATCTCTCCTGATGGAGTGGAAATAGACAGTGCAAAGGGCAAAGGTTCTGACTCTAACATGACATGCCTTACAAATACAGAAGATATAAACGAGTGCGAAAAGCCAGAGTCAAACAAAACTAAAGCATGGTGCCCCAAAATGGGAAGCATACTTGTCACCACCGTGCCTAACTTCTCGGCCTCACACCAAGTGGTAGGAAACACCCTACCCTGCTATTGCTGACGACTTAGGCATCCCTGAAACGAGCTTACGAGTTGGCCCCTAAGTTCAGACGCGTTCCTCCTTAGGCATTTCTCTGACATATGCCCCTTCTGGCTACATCGAAAATAGACCCCAGAGCCGGCTAGGCAACGTCCCCAATGTCGCCTCCCACAAGTAGTACATATCGGCCTATCCTCCTTGACAGTCACAACTTAGGAGCCCTGCTGTCCCCATGGATGTGGAGCATTCACTATGTTCTAGTTCCTCTACTGATGCTCAAGAGCCTTGGGCTCAACCTTCCTTTTCTGACCTACAGAGGTCCCAACACCAAGCGACCTCCTATACTCTTCTCCCATCTGAGAGTCGACATTAATCCTCACAACGGCCCGTAGTGCCGCAGCATACGTCTTGAGGTCCAAGGCATGTACCAAACCTCACAGTCTGCTCCTCAAACCTTCAATGAAACTCTCTGTCCTTGCTGCCTTGGTGGCTACTAGTTCAGGAGTAAAGTGGGACAGCTTATCAAATTCCTGCTCACACTCATCCACCGACATAACTCCCTATTTCAAGTTCAAGAATTCTGCTTGCTTGTTGTACCGAGTGTTGGCCGAAAAATACTTCTAATAGAAACGCTCCTTGAACTACTCCCAGGTTGCAAGTTTCCCACCAGTATCAATCATTTTCTCTGCTAAACACCACCAGACTTCTGCGTTGCCAGTCAACATGAAAACTGCATATTGGAGCTTGTGCTCTTCCGAGCACCTCATAAAACAGAAAATCATCTCGATAGATGACTGATGCGTCGTAAATGTGATGCGATTATGATGTATATTTGTGGTGATGAGTTATGCGTTGCACATGCAAGTTTTCCTAGTAAAACTCAAGTATAAATCTCACTAGGTTTCCTGGTAAGTCCAAGGTCGAACACAGAGACTACTGAATTACTATGCGACAGTAAATTTGATTCCTTTGCAGTGGCAAAAACAAATAAGTTGGTTGGTGTTTTGTTTAAGTATATATCCTATGTGATGGATTCGAGTAAAGAGTTGATGAAATCGAGAATTACAATGAGTATGCGATGAACGGGTTGAGAATGGATTAGCTAACACGTCCTAAGATTGCATTCAAGTTATGCGATCATGCTACACACACACAACAGCATGTCATCTCTCAATGCAAATGCAATAGTTCCTATTTCTAGAACGCATGCAATGTATATGATAATGTCGATAGGACTTATGTCTAGCCTCTATTCTTGTCTATGCGATGATGAATGATACACACATATACAAGGTGACCGCATACTATCATATCCTATTTCTAGGGTGCATGCGATGCATAATAGCAAACAGAACTTATGTCTAAGTTTCTATCTCTTGCTTATGCGGTTCTAATCTGACTCTCTCAAGCCTAGATTCTAATCTGACTCTCTCAAGTCTAGATTCTTTCTTTAGACTACTCTCTCAAGTATCTCTAAAGGGTGGATAACACATACATAAGACAAGATGATCGCATAAAGTGAAGATCTTAGGTCATACTAGCTAAATACTTCTCAACCCATTCGGAAATTTAGCTACTCATGTAAAATGTGGAAAGATTGAACAGATATTGAGATGAGAATTCCATTTTCTATAAATAAAGTGTCGAATACAAAACAATAATGAAAAGTAGGGATAAGAAGCCCGGTAGCAATGTCTTGCTTCCTATGGCTTTTACACTGTCTTTTCACTCCAACTCTGCCCAGAAGGATATCCTTGCTTTCGTAAGTGTCTGCCCTCCTGTTATAGCGTTTCCCGGCAGTCTTTCGAGCTGTCCAGGAATTTCCTCTCGACGTCTTCTTCTCTTTGCTTGCCTCCGCCTTCTAAGTATAAGAATAACTACAGACTAACGGCTATCTATTTTGTATATGATCTAATTTGCTTTATATGTAGAACTTCTTTAACGATGGTGGTCTTCGGTATTTATAGAGCTCGAGGTGAAGAAGCTTTTCTCTCTAATGATTGCAAAGATGGGAGGTCATTAAATCTTCTACTCTGATGCGCCAATTAATGGTCACCGAAAAGTTAAATGTACTTGCTACAGTGTGTCGTTAACGACTTGTCAACTAAATTCGGATTCGACCATCATTAGCTTTCTGTCCCATCATGATTTATTAAGCTTTCACCTTGATGCGTCGTCTTTATGCGGCCACCTTCTTGAGCAACTTCTCGCGAGTGCATACGATCGCATTACTTTGCGATTGCAATCTTGCAATGCGCGTAGATGCCGAATTCCTTGGATCACAATTTTACTTGCGCCAACGTATTTTTTCCTGCACAAAATAAGTAAATTAGCTGCTTTTATACGATAGGCGCATGCGATCGCAATGTTCTCAGTTTAACACTTTTGGACATGATTTTGTATATTTTTACCATCGCATTCCTTCCTTGTTTTACTTATTTGTGTTGTAATAACGTGCATTTCTACCTGTTATCAATGACAACCACATCTCTGCTTTGGTGGGGTCCCCCAACAATCCATCAAAGGAGCAAGGGTCAAACTTCCTGAAATCCCTCAAATGTTTAGCCTCAAGAGACAGGCCCGACATGTCTTTGCCCTGCGGTCAGGCCTACTGTAACTGCTCAGATGGCACCGGTTCCTCCTGAGCCTGGTTCTGGGCAGTTTGTCTTGCCATCGTGTTATAGATTAGCTCCTACAGTTTTTCCATTAGGGAGGATGCAACGACTTCACTAATTCTGGCTTCTATTGCCTTCTCATCAACTTGGGTCATAGGTGGATTTGGAGCTGTCGAGACAATCTGGCTACTCTCAGCTCCCTCTTCCTGCACCCCTCCTCTAACAGTCTTTCTTGTTCTAGGTTTAGGTGCCATGTCCTGTCATGAACTCATAAATTAGCTATCTACCTCTGGGTCTTTCTCAGAAATCATGCTATTAAAACATTACACCACTAATCTCATATATGCACTGAAAACTTTCATTAGTATGACATACCTGGCGATGACGAGGAATCCATTACTAGGCCACAAGGACTACCTAGACTTACGTAGTAAGTCAGTCTACAGAACCCAAAACATGGGCTCTGATACCAACTGTAACGACCCGACCCCCTAGGACTTGAAGAAACTCTTATTCAATAATACCTATGAGCGGAAGCGGGTCTTTCCAATTCATTGTGACAGAATTACCGCATATACATTCAAACATACTTTCATGATGCTAAAGAGATCAAGAAATCATATCAGATGAAGGTTTCTTCTTCACAGTGAGTCTAAAGCCCAACCGTTTACCTCAAACAATCACCACTCAAACAGAAGGAAACGGAAAAGACAACACCACTCAGAGCCCTCAATATTCTTGGAGTGAGAATTCAAAGTGTGGGCTTTGTTCGGATTTGGTAGAGGGAAAAAGGAAGAAAGACGGTACACAACGATCAAGCAAGTAGGAGATACAGTTGTATATCACATAGACAAGATGCTTGATCGTTTAGGTGAAGTATACGATCGTGTAGAAAAAGTGAGTGATCGTCTAAACGATCATGTAGGAAGAGGTAAACAATCGTCTAAATGACCATGTAGGAAAAAAGGTGAGCGATCGTCCGAACGATCGCGTAGGAAAAACTAAGCGATCATCTATACGATCGTTTAATAAATACCAGAAGCTAAACAATCACTAGGAAAAAGGTAAACGATCGTTTAGATAATAGTGCGCGACTGTGTAATCAGTATGCAATCACTTAGCAATATCGTATATGTAAGCGATTGTGCAGTCACTATCGTATAGGCACTGATTTTCTAAACGATGACACTATCTTTTCACAATGTCTACGCACCCTTGTCTCTTGCACACCGTTTATAATGCACTCATCCATTATTTAGAACAGGAAAGGCGCCTTCCCATTTCCTTTATAACCATCCAATAAATGTGACCTTATCACATTCATAACATATAATTAATATCATATATTAATTATAATATTTTCCTCTACTAGATATAAATCATATTTATATCCAATTTCCTCCAAATTAATGTATCTCATACATAAAGTTAATTATATCATATTTAATTAACTCGTTCAATTATATCATATATAATCGAACTCCCTCTTGTCAATTTGAACATTTTAAATTGATCCAAAAACTGATTCTCAACTTGTATCCAAGCTACCAAGGGGACCTTATGGACTTATGGCTCGAAGCTCCAACGGTACGTGAATAGCTGACTAAACTCTTTAGTCACGATATCCACCATCCGTTAACTGCCAGGTACTCCACTAAAGACCGACAGTTGAACTCTTCTTGCCATAGATATATTTCTATGTCCATTGGATATAACTAATCATCAGTACGATGACCCTTCATAGATGCTCATAATTACAGCATGCCAATTTACCGTTTTGCCACAGTAATTACATCTTCCTTCTTAAGTACCACTGATCCCTCTAATGAACAATACAACATAGTCTTACTATGTGTGAACACCTCTCGGGCCATGAGAAGGTGTGTGGCGCCATATCGTTCAAGCCCTGGAATTAGCCCTTAAGGGAGCTATCTATCTACTTACCCCTACTTTGGGGAAGGAGTGAACTCCATCTTGTGAAGCTGAGTTCCCAACTCCCAAATCAGACGAATCTCCAAAATGGTAGGTTTGAGTCGGCGTTCTGGCCACTTGCTCCCATGTAAATCAAAAGACCGCCCTCAATGACAGGAATTCCCAACTCACTCAGGTTGAGATCATGTTACCTATGGTCATCCTAGTGAAGTGAAGTCTCAGTTATGGACGGTGTTATATAACGAGGCGTTAACACTTCGTGGTCAGGTCTTATACAAACTCTTTGTATAGGACGCCCCCGCTCGCATGTCTCCTACACGAATGATCAGGATCAGACCATTGTGACAAGTCACAACACTTGTGACCATTCCACAAAGCGGGCCGCATCCATAGCATTACCAGGATAAGGTTTCCCTCATATATCCATATACTACAGACCATTTTGGTTATCACTCAAGACATGATCCACTTGTATGTCACCACATACATGCTTAAGTTACATACAGATAACCAAGGATATTAAGTTTATTGGTTTGTGGTAAAATGAAAAACATCTAAATGTGCAAAGTCAAGTAGTGAAGTAAATATCATTTATATTATACATCACAAGTATTCGTACAAAGTTGTTTACAAACTACTAGACACGAAACTTTAGGGCACAAACCCCAATTAAGTTAGGCCGTTACTAAATACATGCATGCATGGAACTTAAAACGACACCCTTTTATGGTGAAATAAATACTAAATAAATAAGGTAAGTTCAAAAGTTCTTTATTAAATTCAAATATTAAAACAAATAATAGGGTACCCATAAATCATAAATGATAATAATAAGTTTAAAAAAAAATCTTAATAGTTAGTTTCAAACAGCAAAACTGAAAGTTAAAAAAACATGGAAGGAAATCTAAATATCATGAGCGGAAGCATAAACTGGTCTCAGTAGCTCGATCACGAATTTCGCTTGTCAATCGTCAGTGCATCTCTACCTTTACCTGAAACAACAACATGAGAAAGGATGAGTATAAAATACTCAGTAAGTAGCCCCACTACTAGGGTCGGGCTAGACATCTATGTCCTCTAGATGCCTACCCTTGGTGGAACATAAAAACTGCTCTAGTCCTCATGGGATACATACATACATGAAAAACTGATTTCTATCTTACTGTAGTTAAGTATGCTCACTACCTCTGGTGAATCCCGAAGGAAACACGACTCCTAGTGAATCCCGAAGGAAACACAACCCCTGGTGAATCCCGAAGGAAACACAATATCTAGTGAATCCCAAAGAAAACACAATCTGGTAAATCCCGAAGGAAACATAATATTTGGTGAATCCCGAAGGAAACACAATTTTGTAAATCCCGAAGGAAACAAAATCTGGTGAATCCTGAAGGAAACACAATATCTGGTGAATCCCGAAGGAAATACAATATCTAGTGGGCATCAACTAATCAGTAAAGACACTATCACAGTCTCAATATCACAATTATCACAATATGGTTTTATAACGTACATATACACCTCAACATCATGGCTATACAACATGCATATACGCCTCAATATCCTCATATCAAATACAACCTCAGTGAATCAAGTATCATCTCTTACTAGCATGCAAGTATCTACGTGCACAAATAAATCTTTTAGATTCTCATACAAAAACATATATTGGTCATACTATACTATCTGTTTATCATGCTATCATTTCATCCTGATATTCATCTATCATGCTAGCATATATCTAGTGTCTGGCCCGTGGACAGTTCCAGTAGTAAAATTACTTACCTCGATTTGAAACTCCCAAAATTAATCCAAGCAATGAATCCTTTTATACTTTTTGAAGACCAAAATCCCACCTATAACATAAATTATGATGTCCTAAACAATAAATCCAATGCTTTCAACTTATTCCTTAGGGTCTAATTGAATTTAAACAAATTACCAAAGGTCCCTAAATTAAGTTTAACAAAGTTATGGCTTGGTTCAAAGTCAGTTCCAAAGCTCGATTTATTTGCCCAACCTGAACATACATTAAAACCAAAGTTCAATAGCAAGGGCTTCAACAATTACCCGTAATCAAAAGGGCCAAGATACTAAAACTCACCAAAATTCCGGCGGTGACTCGGGGGGTTTCAGCAAAGCAAGGTGGAGGCTCGACGGAAGACACGGCGGCGGGGAGTTTGCGGCAGGCAAAAGGGTTGGGGTTTCGGGAAGCGTTAGGAAGAAGGAGAAGGAAATTTGTTTTATAAAATAATGATAATAATAATAATAATAATAATAATAATAATAATAATAATAATAATAATAATAATAAAACTAAAAAGGAAATAAAATAAACTTTATTTTATTGTTTTCCTTATTCCACTTTATTTTATTAACTTCCTTTCTTTTCCAAAAAAATAAAATTAATTCCTACCATTAATTTTCAAATTGAATAATTTCAACGTCAAATCCATTAATGACTCGCAATTACACTTGAAGTCCAAAATTCCAAAAAAATACCCTCAAATAATAAAAATTATTGAAATTACATTAATAAAAAAAAATGTGGGGTGTTACACATCCCAATTACCACCAAATCGTACAAAAATGCTATCATTGATCTGTAATGGGATAAGCAAATTTTAAGCAATGTCCCATAAAAGCTTAAGGAATCGGCCAGTAATTGATAAGTGATTGCCCAACTATTTATAAGTATTCGCTTAGTATTGTATATAAATTTTCGAACGATCGTTTATATAGTACTACGCGATCGTTTATACAGTACTGCACGATTGCTTATACAATATTACACGATCATTTATAAATTACTACACAATCGTCTAGTAATTCATGAACGATCATTTATATTGTAATGAACAATTGTGTATATATTACTATACAATCGTTTATTTAGTGTTAAACGACAGTTATTATGAAAGCAATCTGGGATAAGAAATATTGTAGAATATTGCTTATATTCTCTCCATTTCTGAATCTAACGATGAAAGCGATCGACGAGGATGTTGGACTTAGACTCTGAGAGAACAATGGGAGAATTTTGTGGGGGGTTCGGCAGAAAATGAATACTAAGAGTGACCTTCCATTCTGTTCATACCAATGTTAGTCAATGCCATTGATAGAATACTAGTTGGAAATAAATGCTTTGGAAGAATGTTGGTGTTGCAGTGAATACATATTGAATGTTTGAGAAATATTTGAAGGAAGAAGATGGAAGGCTTTGGTCTGAAGGCATTTTAAAATTTGGGATAATTTTGAAATTTCGCATGGACAAAAGATCAGTGATAGAAAAATTTTTAGGAAGAGATCATTAGTAGAAAAATTTTTGGTTTTTGGGTCATTTTGTGAAAATTTTCATTTTTCTCCGGGTTCGCAATATGTGTGATTGGTTTGGCTAATCTAACAGGAGATGTACATTTTAGTTTGCCTAAGTTTGAAATTGATAATTTTCTACTAATGGAATATTTGCTATATGTACTGCTTTTTTTCTACATCAAATTAATCATTCTTCCTCCTTTTAAGGTATTTTTGATCATGATGCAGCTGTCCGTGTCACAGGTTTGGGAAGAATATGGGAAGGGCTGGTTTTGGCTCTTGTTTTCTTCAGGTAAATTTTTTCCTGCCTACTTGAGACTTTAAAAAGAGAGGGGGGAAGAAGTTAGATATCAGTTTCTTTGTTCATTAAATTTTCGTAATGCAGCTCTTTAGTTTTGAAAATATACTATTTGCCATAAGTTTGAGACAATTTTCTATTGTTTCTTATTTTTTAATTCGACTCGAGAAAGAACATTTGTCCGTTATAGTTCAAATGATTTCCAAATGAAGTCTTATATGATTGAAGTTTGTTTTAGAGATTATACTTTGATTGAATCGTGATTTTGAGCCTATTGTGCATTTCAAAGCCTGATTTAGAGGTTATGTGTGTGATTTTAAGTGTTGTTTGTGTGAATTAAATTATGATAGAGTTCAAGTGTGTGAGTTTGATTTTGAGTATCTTGTTTGTAATTAAAATTTGATTAATACATTGTATCAATTTTTGTTTGGAGGGATTTGGAGGTCACTAGTAATCTAATATTGTGCCTATTTAATGTTAGAAGATTATTTGATTTATGTGATTCCCTTCTAAGATTGATTTTAACTTGTGTAGAACTCAAATTTGTTCATTTGGGTTGTGAGTTTTGATTATGTGTGGTTGAATTGATGTTGTAGTGAGTTTTGGGATGATTGGTTTTGAGACTTAAATTTTTATGATGTGTTAGTTTCGTGATAATTATGTAACATGTGGTTTGATATCGAGAGAGATGATTAGTATTTGTCATATTGATTTTAACTATGTTTAAGTTTAAGTTTAACTATGTTTTGTGATAGTTTTATGTTATTTACGGTTTAAATATTTACTTCAAATATTGATGTCCAACAATTATGGTCATATGTGCAGGACTATATCGATCTTTGTTGGCGGCTATACCATAAATGAATTATCATTGTCTTCTCACACTTTTTAGGATGGTTAAATATTATGTGTACACAAACCACCTAACACATGTACTTTGGTTTTAAGTTGATAACTTTAAAGATTTTTGTGAACGTATTTATATATTCATGTGAACTTTCAAGCTTATTTATTTCATTTATATACAATGTTTACTATCAATGCCAAATATTAGCATGTGTATACAATGTTTACTTTATAATTTTATTTGTTTCGGACAACTTTAAAAGGTTTTAAATGAATCAGATTTTTTTAAAAATATATATTAAAAAATTGTGACAAAAATAAAAATAGTCACATCAATCATTGTGACTAAATAATAAATCGTGGCAAAAAGTTGTTGATTGTGTATATGCGACTTAAAAAAAAATTGTAACAATTTGTGACGTTTTCATCAAAGTCACAAGGTGCGACGAAATGTTTACATCATTACTTCATTTCGTCGTGAATTGCAATGATTCTAAAATTTCATCCCAAAAAATCTTCAACAATCAGGATTCACCAATGTTTTATGCAATGAGTGTTTTTTCGTTGTTAAAGATTACGTGTGACGAAAAACATGACGATTATACACCCTAGGAGGCATTCAAAAAATTTATTTAAATTCTTTTTGGTTAAATTACAAATGAAAATTTTTATCATTGTATTTCAACTCTAAATTGGGTGGCTTTAAAAGTTCTATTTATGCTATTTTGAAATCCTTCTTTTTCTTTTGAAATGTTGGACTCACAACATAAATAACAAATTTTAAAATTATAAAAAATAACAAAAAGAATTTATTTTTTAATGTATATAGAAAAGAGAAATATGAGACTTAGATGTAGCATAGGTTGCACCTAAGTATACATTACTCTTATTATGATAATTATTATGTTCTTTTTGAAAAAAAAAAATATTTAAAATCACCCCGTTAAGGATTAAATTATATTGGAGAGAGACATTCAATAAATTTGAGGAGTTGCTTGGAATATGTCAGGGAGCTTGCAAATCCCAACATATCAATTATGCTTATAGTAAATAAGGTTGATCTTGATCGTCAAATAGAAGTAAGCAAATAGGAAGGAGATCAATTTGCTAAACAAATGGTCTCTTATTCATAGAGGAATCCGCTAAAACAACTCAAAATATCAACGAGGTTAGTATTAGATATGTCTACAAGACGGAGCGGGGACGGAAAGCTTTCCCGTCCCCACTCCCTATTTCAATCCCCATTGTCGCAAAATTTCTCGGGGGGATTAAGGCAGGATTCTCCACGGAGAATTTGTGGGAATCAGGTTTTCTGCGGGGAAAATTCTCCATTTGTATTTTTTAATTTATTTATTTTGTAAAATTTTATTCAGAACCTTATAGAATTTTGTATATTAAATCAGTCATTTTTAATACATTTTTTATTAAAAATAAACACTATAAAATTTCTTAATAAAATTATAATATTTTATATGCAAAGATATAATTAAAATATCTAATCTTATAATTAAAAAAAAAAAGAAAATAAATAAATATTATAAAATTAAACATTCCACTTAAATATTACAACATTTAAGTCTTAAGAGTAATAAAGTCTTAATTATTAAAAAATATATACAGTGAGTTTATAAACTCACATATATATTTCATTATAACAAAATATACATATATAAAAAATTAATATATATGCATATATATTATAAATGAAAAAATAATTTTTTTTATTGGGGCGGGTCGGGAACGGGGAATGTATTCTCCGTTTCTGTCCCCGTTTGGTCAATGGGGAGAAATTTCTCCCTGCTCTCTCCCTCATTCACCGTCTAATCGGGGATTTCACGCCTTTTCGAGGCGGGTGTCTATGAGACCCCAACCTTACAGAGTAAATTGACATATCTAGTTAATATTCTATGTTGATATAATTTTTTAAAACTTAGAAACATTTTAGATACAAAATTAGAAGTCCTAAATTTATTAGGCAATTAAAAAAAATTATGGAATAAAATTATATTTTAAATTATTATTTTAAAAAATATCTATTTGGTTTCTAAGTTCAAAAGTTTTTATCTTTTACTTTACTTTTGAGTTTTGTTAGCTCTTAGACTTCAAAATTTTACATCTTTCTCTTGAGTTTTGAGTTTTGTTTCCATTTAGTTCTTAGGTTTCAAGATTTATGGTATGTTTAGAATGCATTTTTAAGTGTATAATTTAAAAATAAGTCATTTTATAAAAAGTTGGAGTGTTTGACAATCATTCAAAATAGCTTTTGATGAATATTTTCAACAATTTTTGTCAAAAATGTATAAATAAAAACGAGTTTTTTAAAAAAATATTTTTTCTCAAATCAATCCAAACACGCCCTTACACTTTTATCTTTGATTTTTCACTTAGTTTTCTAATAATTAACTTTGAAAATGTAAATTAGTTATGATAGTTTCTATTAATTAATTCAAAACAATTATTTTCTCAACAAAAATTCAAAAGAATTAAATTAATTATAACCATATTAGTCTTTACTAATTTGTCATCACATTAAACTTAATTTTAAAAAGTTCATTTGAATTAACTACAACTTTACGTTGACTAAAAGTGAATGTTAGTAAAAATTTAGAGATAAAAAGTGTAAAATTTTGAAATATAAAGATAAATTGAAATCAAAACTTAAAGATACAAATGTAATATTTTAAAATATCAAATGAAAATGAATTCAAAATATAAAAGTAAAAGTGTAACATATTGAAACTTAGATATAAAATAGAAATTAGATTCGAAACTTATAGACCAACTCAAATGCTAACATAAACAATTAATATATTAAGTTGTTAAGTGCTACCCAATCTTGTCGTCGTATAAACTCAAGGGGGAAAATTAGCTATTTACAAGGATATTAATGGTTTAATTTGGATTATAAACTTCTTTACGATGAGTTGATTAATACAATTATATAAAATGTTTATAAATATATATAATATTTTTTTATAAAAAATATATTTTCTGATTTGCCACTTGATCGTAATGATGTTTTATTTGAGGCTACTACATATTATGAACTTATTTATATGTCAAAATATTATTTTGGTACTTGTGAGTCTCATTATATTATAGTTGCCTTTATTGTTAGTTTGATGTTAATTTTTATCCAAATTGATTTGAAAGTAATATTAGTTATTTTTATTATTATTTAATGCAAGAAAAAATAAGTAGAGACATTAATTTTAAAATTTACTAGAATTACATGGACTAAAATACTAAATGAATTTTGGTATTTTATTGAATGTTGCAGGCAATAGCCAGTAAATTTACGGTTAAAAGTAAATGTTATAGTTGAATTACTTGATGGAACTAGACTTTCTCTTTATTTCATTTTTTCTAATTATTTTTATCCAAATTGATTGATGTTTTACCTAATTAAGCGTTGTTTCAATCATTTTTTATAACAATTTAGGTTTTTTCTTAAATATGAAATTAGGTTGGTAAACACTATTTTCACTTTTAAATTTCTTTATTAAATATTTTTAAAATTTAAACTAAGTTTTGAAATTTATTACAAAATAGAGTTTTTATTTTTTTTTAAGAAAAAATGAAATTTGACTAAGAAGTCAAATGTTTCTCTGTAAAAATATAATAATTTCTTTTAAATAATAATTTCTTTTAAATAAGCACACATTACTTTTAAAAATGAAATTCGTATCTAATGGAATTGTTTTAGTTGATTTTTTAGCTGGTTTAAAAAATGCTTTGTCAAATAATTAATCAGACATCAATTTCTTCCAAAATCTTTGCCTAATATCACCATTTTAATAAAGTAGCGACTTTGGGCCTGACAAAGTTATTGTGGTTCTTCCAAAATTGCTCTCGAATATATCAGGGTGTATTTGTTATAAAAATTATTTAAATTTTATATTAATTTAAAATCTCTTCTCAAATAAAACTTCATAGATAGATTATTTCAATAATTGACTTTAAAATGACTAATTTAATACTACGTGTATTACGTGTATTGCATAAGCTTAAAAAGAGAACCTATAATTATAAAATTTTTAATGATACAACTTTGATTTAAATAAGAGAGTTTTATTTTTTAAATAAGTCATGAAAAAATATTTATAAAAATTTGGAAGTTGGTGAGGAAAAATAATAGTTACTTTAATTGATTATAAAATATATTATAAAATAATATATAAATTAAATATGTATAAAATAATATAATGAATGTAAGGATTCCAACTCTGAATTTGAACGGCGAAATGGAAATACTAGAGGCATGGTATCGATAGCTATAGTTGTTTTTCCAGTTTGTCAATCCCGGATTAAATCTATCGAATGGAGGATGTAGGTTGTTTAAGAAGAGAGAATCCTTGTTTTCTTATGTGAGCTTACCTATGCTAGCCTACTTGCATATGTCGATGTCCTACGCTAGCCTACTTGTATATGTCGATGTCCATCTCGCTCCTCTATTTTCTTTCAGGCAAGTATCGTTAATTTCTTCATGCTCGTTTCAAGTTCGAAGTACCATTTGAACTAAAATATTTTGTACTTTTTTTTAAAAAAAAAAAAAAAAGGTGACAGTTATCACATGAATAAAAAAAAATTATCTCATTTTAATTGGGATGGTTTGATTATCTTCCTAATTTCGAATTTCAATATGAACAAAAATACTATTATTGTTTTTTTTCGTGGTTACTTGGTTAAGAAAAATTTATTTGATATTTGGATTTGGATTATTTGATTCTCCTCTTTGTTTATTTATTTTTTTTTAATATCATGATAATTATCTTTTAGCTATTTTTTAATTTTAATTTTGATGATTTCATTATCTTAATTTCAAGCTTTGATTTAAATCAATTTTTTTATTTCTTGATATTCCTTTCTTTTTTTAAAAAAAAAAAAAAATCTTTTTTACTGAAATTTTACTCTTACTTTTAAACCAAAATAATTATTTTTATTTTTTTAAAAAAATTCGTGATAATAATCTTTTTGTTAATTTTTTTAATTATTATTTGATTATCTTGTTAATTTCAAACTTTGATTTAAATTAATATTTTTTTAAACAAAATATTACGATAATTTTTCTCATTGAAAAAAGAGTGTTAAGTGATCTGATTATTCTCTTAATATAAATTAAACCAACGTATTATTATTTTTTCAAAACTTAATTTTTACAAAAATATATTTTTTCTATGCAGACAAAACCTGAAAACTTAATCTCTTTTGATTTGCAACAATCTTCTTCTTGATTTTAAACTTTATTTCAAATTTTTATGAATTGGTGTGTACTTACTGAATTTGAAAAGAGAAAAAACAAAAGAATAAAAGCATGTAAAAAATAGTCAAAATTACTATAAATCCTCAAACTCATTGGTGTGCATTTGCACAAATTAAAACGTGAGAAAATACTACAAAAGTGTTAAAACAATTACTCTCTTCTCTAGATTGCTTAAACTTTGAGAAATTTTTTGAACCTCAAAAGTGGATCAATAGGTGAATATGCTTGAGAAAAAATTGCTAAACTATATATATAAAAAAAAAAAATTACATTAAAATCATTGACGAAAACAAAGAAGTTAGAGAAAGTCCGTTAATAAAAAAAAAAGAAGAGAAGATACCCGATGAAAAATGAAATGTTGAAATTAACTACTTATAGAGAAAATGTGACGGTTTTTTTCTTTTTTTTTTTTTTTAAAGAAATTGATTTGTTTTGATTTTTTTTTTTACCTATATTTAACTTGAAGTTGATATTAGAGATAAAATGTGATTAAAAAAAAAATCGTGAATGAGAGATTAAGAGATAAAATATGATTGATTTAAAAAAAATATCATTTATTTATGGAGAATTAGAAATTATTAAAGATAAAATGTGATTATATATATATCATTGTGAATTAGAGATTAGAATATAACATGTGATTTCTAAATTTTTTTCTCTGATTTAAGGCGAAGTAGATATTAAAGAAAAAATAAGATTGTTCTAATGATTTAAATGTGAAATTATGTAAGACATCTCATTGACCAATAACTAAAAGAGGCAAAGGAAAAAATCATATGTTTCTCCTTAATAACTCATTTTAGATGGTATAGATTAAAAACCTATTTATAACATATCTAACTACTATTCGATCTTCTTTTAAAACAACTATTAAAAAAAAAAAAAAAAAAAATACTATTCAATCTAAAAAAATGGATTTAAATCTCAACCACTATCCTATTTTTATCAATAGTTTTGTCCTTTAACTGTCTTTTAATCTTATTTCTAAAATTTGTTTCTTCGACCATTTAATTTTTAGAATTTTTTTTCCAAGTACCTTAATTTGATCATCATTTTCAAAAACTATATTATTCTTGAACTTATTCCCTCAATCTCAAAACAAAAAAATTAATTAAATGAAAATAAATATAAAGAGGAAAACGAAGAGGGGATGTTTGTCCTCTATTTTTTCACCTAATATATGACTATAGTCAAACTGCAAAAATCGAACCGTTTCTAAAAACCGAAAACTCAGTGAAATCGAAAAATGTGGTTTTGAAGAAATTTTGAAACTGAATTAATTTGGTTCGGTTCGGTTTCACTTTTGAAAACCGAATTTAAAACCGAACCGAACCACATAGCTTTATTGAATTGCAGTTCGGTTCGATTCGGTTTGACCACCAAACCCATCCAATCGAACCGTTTCCACCCCTACCTTCAACATAGCTTTATTGAATTGCATAATGAACAACTTGTTATTAACAAAATAAAAAGATAAAGATATCAGAACGAAACCAAATACTAAGAGAGAGACCCGCTTAGAAAATTGAGACTGTAATTTAGTCTTAAAGAGCGAGTTAGCAAAATTAAACCAAAACAAAAAGAAAATAGAAGAAAAAGAAGAGGGATCTCCGATGAAAACTGGTCCCACTTAGTTATTTATGCAGAAAATTTAGATTTGGAATCATAATTTGATTTTTTTTAAAAAAAATATAAATTTGATTTTAAAATTTTAATTTAAATTTGTGATTTGTGATTTTTTTTAATGATACTAAAATCTACAAATTTATCAAATATCCAAAATTTAATCTACATATTTATCAAATATCCAAAATTTATATGTGAATGTTTTTTTTTTCAATGATATCAAAATCTACAAAATTATCAAAAATTCAAATTTATACATGAATGTATATAAATACATATATATATTTATACCAAAATCTACAAATGTATCAAATATTCAAAATTTACATGTGCATATATATATTTTTAGTGGTTTTAACGTAAGATTACATTATATAATCCTATAATCAATCATTAAAAGGAACAAAAGTATAATATATAAATACATTTTATTGAAAGTATTTGAAGAAAAAAAATGCTTAACCAAGAAGTAAATGAAATAACACTCTAAATACTTGATAAGACTTGCGTTATTGCAAGGGAATTTATACGAATGATCCATATTTAGGAGTTGACTCGAAATTTGGCCTCATTTTGTCTTCAATTTTTATTTTCATTTGTTCATATTCTTCCTTTTGTTTTCTTGCTTCCGCTCCTCTCTCCTTCGTCTTGTTCTTCATCAAACACACCCGTAACTTTTTTCAGGACAAAGAATAAAGAGGGAAAAAAAAAAGGCGACGTACATAGAAATCACCAGAGGAGAAAGAAGGAAATTGCACAAAGGATGGCGGAAACGAAAAAAGAAAAAGAAAAGCAGAAAAAAAAAAGTGCCGGAAAAGAGAGGAAATAAGAAGAAGAAAAAAGGGTTAAAGTGGTAAATACACAGCATGATGACATCAGCAAAAGACCAAATTTCATTTGTTTGTAAATGTGAGGCCAAAATTTAAGTGGAAAATCATATGTACAAATTCCTGTCATTGCAGGTGAAGTAATAGATTGTCTCTCAATAATCGGTTAACTATTAGGGGATTTTGGCCCAAGAAGTAGAATTGGTTGACTTTACTCCTTAATTATGGTCTATCTATATAAAAAGTCGTTTAGGAATTCTTAAACTCACCATGAATCCTACAACTAAAAAACATACTTATTAACTCTTTATAGTGAGTTTCACTATTAAACTATATCTAATAACTCTTTAGACTAACACTTTTTGCCACTTCCTAATTATCGATTTAATATTAATCAATTGGATTCAGGGTGAAAATAAAATTACATAAAGTAATAAAATATTGAAAATTAAAAAGATAAGTCAACTGATAAGATTTCTTAAACAAATCACTAACCTTTCTCAACAATTAGGGGATAACTTAATAGATAAGTTTCTACACCTATGTAGAAACTTGGAATCTATTTAAAGGAAAGGCAACCTATAGGGTTGCATGGGATTAGGTAAGCATCTTTATCTTTGTCTATGATTAAATATTCAAAGGCCAATTCAATTATTATATGTTGGTCTCATATTGAATTCATTATCATGTGACAGTGGGCTGACCATTATAAGCATTTAGCTAACTGTTTACTATTTATGTCTCGTTTGATAACTATTTTTGTTTTTGCTATGGACACTACTCTCACCTTCAAGTTTCTTCATTTGTTATCTACTTTTCATCAATGATTTAAAAAACCAAGCCAAAATTTGAGAACTAAAAAAGTAAGCTTTCAAAAAATTATTTTTGTTTTTGGAATTTGACTAAGAATTAAACCATTTTACTTAATAAATATGCAAATCATTGTAAAAAATGTAGATGAAATAGACTTAATTCTGAAAAACAAAAACAAAAAAAATCAAATGATTATCAAATGGGATCTTGATTTTTGGTTTTTAGTTTTTGAAAATTAAGCTAATAAACACAAATTCTACATCTAAATATTTTGTTTTATTAATTACTTTTTACAAATGTTTTAAGAAACTATGTCAAAATTTGAGAATTAAAAGAAAAGTAGTTTTTAAAGATATATATTTTTTGAATTTAATTAAGAAATCAACTAGCACTTAAAAAAGATGTAAATCATTATAAGAAATCGATAGAAAATAAGTTTAATTTTCAAAAATAAAAAAGCAAAATAGTTAAAAACGAAACATAACTTTCATATTTTGATTTTAGTGTATGGATACTTCAAAAAAACTTTATCGTTCTTGTGGGCTTTGTTGTTTGTCGTGTTGCCTAAAATTATCGATCACGATGGAAACGAACTAGTGACATAAAAATAGAAGTTTTCTTTTGTTTTTATTTATTTTTATTCTTATTTTACTTTTTAGCAATTTTAATTTTAACTTAACAATTTTCTAATTTGTTGAGTAAAAATGGACTAATAATTAAGGTTGACAACGAGATGGGGGCGGGACCGGGATGCACTCCCTGTCCCCATCCTAGTGGAGATTTATAATCCCCACCCTTGCCCCATTTTCCATATTGGGGAGTCGGGGTCGAGGAATCCCTGTTCAAAGATTGGGTCCCACGGGAAATTTTTTTATTGTTTATATTTTTATTTGTAATTAATTATTTATTTAAAATCAATTAAATTTTGGTATTTATATCCAAAATTTAAATATTTAATATAACAAAGTAGTATTATTATTATTTTATTTATAAATTAATAATTAAAAACATTTTAGATTTAATAAAAAGTTTAAGATAATTATATTATGAAATAAATTATTAAAGAAAAATATTCGGGACGGGTAGGGGTCGAGGATCTTTTTTTTTATCCCCGATTTGATCCCATCCCTGGTCAAACTGTTTGAGCAGGGATCCGATCCATGGTGATTTTTGCCAACTCTACTAATAACACAACAAACTCATTAACCCAACCACAACTTTTTAAATTTAAGAGACTAAGAAATGTCAATTTTAAAAAGGTCAAAAATAAAAAATTAAAGTTTTAATCGGATGGAAATATCAACCAAATGTCGATATTAATGGATATTTTTTTAAAAAATTATGAAATAAAAATTTTAATTCATAAAATCTTTTAAGATAAAATAGAAATGTGGATTAACTACGTATGTCAAACACATAAAAATTTCAATGAAAATATGGAGAGCAGGAAATTTAATTACATAGGAGCGCACGCAATGGACAGGTTGGGCCTCGCAATGTCGAGAAGCTTCCTAACCAAAATCCAAATTCTTACAACAAAGAAATCTCACTCTAAAACCAAATTCTCGTCGGCCTTCCGAGCTGGCGGGGCCGTTTTCACATAGCGTGTCGTTTCACATAAAGAAAAAAAATTCTAAATTCCCTCTTCAAAACCTGCTTCAATCATCTCTTCCATTACATTACATCGCCAATTTCTCTGGGTTGATTTCCGCTTGTGTGTAGTGATGTCGTACGATTATCTATTCAAGTACATCATCATCGGGGATACAGGTTCTGTTTGCTCAGAATCTTTGTTTTGATTATTTCTCTTCTGGGTTTGTTTTGAAATTGGGGTTTTTGTGTGGGTTACAGGTGTCGGCAAATCTTGCTTGCTATTGCAGTTCACGGACAAGAGGTTTCAGCCTGTGCACGATCTCACTATTGGCGTCGAGTTTGGTGCTCGAATGGTCACCATCGATGGCCGACCTATTAAGCTTCAGATATGGGATACTGTGAGTTTCACTTCTTATTGTGTTTGGCTTTGCAGATTTTAATTTCTTCATATATATAAGTGGCAGTATGGAATATGAGAAAGTAACATGAACTGGGAAGATTCTATAAATGATGAACAATTTAGATGATGAATGTTGGTTTGGTAAGTTTTTGTCTTCTGCTATGGGACTTCTGAGATCAATCTTTTGGATGTGAGACTTTTACCCTCTGGTTTCGTTGATAGGATCAGTGATGTGTGTGTGGTACCAAGAACTTTAAGTGATCCTAAGAAATCTCTTTGGAAACTGAATCGTATTCGTCGATGATCTTTTATTGATATTAATTGATTTCACGTTGGGTCGTGTTAGGATCATTTTTTTTGGGAGTGTTAGTTTTCTATCTTCAAGGCTACTAAATTAGGGACACATTTTTGGAGGCTTTAACAGATTGTGCAGGGCTATGGTGGAGGAGGTTTTATATCATCCTCCTTTTGAGATTGATTGATGGCTTTTTGGCACTCTGCTTTCTTCGCAGTCTTATGGAATTTTGACTTGCGAGGAATAGGAGGGGTTTTAGACATGTGTAGAGCTTTTGAGGAGATTTGGGCCAGGCTTGGTTGGATGCCTCCTCTTGTGTATAATCATTCCTTCTCAAGTGGATTATGAAGTATTTTCTTATTGAGAATATTTCTTGTTATCCTCTGGTCTATGCTAGCTTTATTGGTTATGAATTATGGGGGACAAGTTATCATCTAATGATATAAGGGCAAGAAAGAAAAAAGATGACCAACAGATTGGTCTGTTGCCTTGTATGTACTATTCCCAATATCAGAGGTAACTTTTTGTTGATATGAATGCCCTGAAAATGAAGATAAAGACCAAACGGAAGGCCTTAGATTTATTTCTCTATGTGTGGTGTGGTGGTTGGGCCTACCCACTCTAGGTCCATTCGAACTGGCCACTTTAATAAATTGCCCTTGATTTTGACTGGATTCAAAATAAATGGATGCCCATTCTTAGTCCACCGAGGAACTCTACAAACAGCCAGATTCCCAAAGGCTTGCTCCCTTGGCACCAATATGTTAGGGAGGGAGTTGGCCATGATAGAACCCAAGGACCCAAGATGTTCAGAATCTTGATTATTAGAGGGGTGGAAGCACATGATCTTCTGGCTAATAATAGCCCATTTCTAAGGCTCTTTACCAGACATCTTCTAAATTATGACATTTTTCTGACTCACCTTTTATACTGAGTAATTTTTATTGTTAGCCTAGTTATAAAACCAGGGGAGAATCTTGCAGACATGCAGATTTTCAAGCCACTCTTTATTATTCCCTAATGTAGGTTGAGATTGGCCAATTAACTGTGAGGGGATTAGAGTTAGCATATAATTGTTCCTCTCAATTGACCAACTGGAAGTTATATATGTATATATAATTTTTGGTATCTGTGAGTATCCGGGCCAGCTTACGCACCTCAACTAATCTTACGGGACAACCCGCCTAACCCTACAACATTTGGGTGTCAAGGAAACTTGTAGGAAATTAATTCCTAGGTAGGTGGCTACCATGGATTGAACCCTTGACCTCTTAATCATTTATTGAGACTATGTCTCCTATTTACTACTAAGCCAATCCATGATGGTTTAATTGGAATTTTTATAATGTCTGATACTTTTTTCTAGAAGATTTTTGGGCCCATATGTTCTTATTTTGAGTACAACAATTGTGGGTTATGGAATAGAACTTCAACCTCAAGGAAGGGAGTACATGTCTATTACTATTGAGTTAAAGCTCACTTTTCTTGTTAGAATTTGTTCTCGTGGATTACATATTTTCATTCTTATAATAAATGAATTTCCTTAGGAAGCAATGGATCTGTGAATAGCAATTTCAATGTTACAGTGATGTTTACTTTCACAACTTATCTGATTAAAGTTTTTCAAAATTATCTTAAAAATAAAAGTGGCAAGCCATTAGCATCTGTTTGGAAGCTCTTTAGAAAATAACCTTTGACTTTTGCTTCTAAAACAATTTTCAAGAACGGTCATTGTGTAATTCATGAAAATGAAAGGTGTACTCTTGAAATCATTATTCACTAGCCATGATTAAACAATTATCCAAATATAAATTTCCATGAATTTTTGTTCAAAAGAAAAAAAATGTATTTTTTTTTTCAAAACTGCTGTCAAACAGTCTCATATGTTTGCTAAACATCAGACAGTAGATTCTTTACCGGTAATGATGAAAATAGATGATGTTCTCCTTGTAGAAAACTCCTTTTCCTTTTGGGTAGATAAGGAAAGGACATTATACTTTATTGCAGGCTGGGCAAGAATCATTCAGATCAATTACAAGATCTTACTACAGAGGGGCAGCTGGTGCTCTTTTAGTTTATGACATTACCAGGTGAGTCTGATGGATGGATGGGATTAACTTTTCTTATTGTCTCAAAATTGTCTTTTCTTTCTAATTATTAGCTATATTTTATTGCACTGAATTTTGGGATGTTTGCTTTGCAACCTTCAGAGTTCAAATCTGTAAAGCTAGTTTTCTAATTCTTATGATTGACCAATATCTATTTACCATGTGGCTGCTCTTGGTAAAGATTGACAACCAATCTTCGCCAATATCCCCTTGCCATTGCAGTTGCATTTAGTTTTATTTTATTTTCAAATTGTTTCAAGAAATCTGAGATCACCCCATGATTTTGTTATCAGGAGGGAAACTTTCAACCACTTGGCAAGCTGGTTGGAAGATGCTCGGCAGCATGCAAATCCCAACATGTCGATTATGCTAGTAGGAAACAAGGCTGATCTTGCCCATCGAAGAGCTGTAAGCAAGGAAGAGGGAGAACAATTTGCAAAAGAAAATGGACTCTTATTCTTAGAGGCATCTGCTAGAACAGCACAAAATGTTGAGGAGGTCAATTTTGTTTTAACATGTGCTTCTTCTAAAAATGCAGACTGTGTTGTGGATCATCTTGATGTTTGATTTTACAGGCATTCATAAAGACTGCAGCTAAAATACTTCAAAATATTCAAGAAGGCGTCTTTGATGTATCCAATGAGGTATATTGGGTCTATCTTTTGTGGTAAAAATTTTAGATTATTGATTGTGAATGCTACCTACCCATTCTCCATTGTGATATTACTTATTTGACAAGTATCTGACATTATGGGGCATTCATATGACTGCAGTAGGTAATAGGTTGGTAGTACAAACTAGTGGCACTCGGACATGTGAAAAATTAGCAAAGGACCATAGTAGTGATTTGTCTAGAATATTAAAATTATAGGAGTTTTATGATAACTAATATTGTACATTAGATTCTTATCTCAAGAGATTAGGTAAATTTGTGCATAAGTTGGTGTGAACACCAATGAATAAAGGAAAAGTTAGGCATTTGTGGGACAAAATTTTCATTCTTTGCTGTTATTTTTGGGGGATGTGATTAGAGTGAAATAGAAGAGTTTCTTTAAGAGTTTGAGAGATCGATCTTAGGAGGAAGTGTGGTCTCTGATTAGCTGTAACGCTTTGGACAATATTGGCCAAGACATTTTGTAGTTATCCTCTAGATTTGGTCCTTTTTTGTGTGGTACTTCTGCATTGAGGATGTTTCATTTTGTTGGGCTGTTCTATATTCTTTCATTGAGAATATCTATTTCCATTTTTTCCGAGCTTAAACTACTGTTATCATAGTTTCTATTTTAAAAACATATTGCAACCATGAAGAACAAAAATTGAGTTTCACGATACAACTGTTTATATTGAATATTGCAGTCATCTGGGATCAAGGTCGGTTACGGGCGTCCTCAAGGGCCATCAGGGGCGAGAGATGGAACAGTTGCACAGAGAGGTGGATGCTGTGGCTAATTGTAAAACCAAAAGAAAGTACCGTGTATATGACGAAGAACCATTTTGTGCAAGTTGTTTTACTCTTGTGCAAACCGCGCCATGATTAAGTTTCTTGTGTATCCCCTTCTACAAGCATTGAATGTACAATGTACAGTGTCTGATCATATAACTCAGAATCTACTTTCCAAACTATTACTTTACTACTGATTCCCAAAGCAATGTCTTGACGATATTATGAAGTTTAGTTTGTACATTTGATTAGATCTTGTGTCCATTAATTTGTTCCATCCTTGGCCATTGAATTTGCCCAAAAAACTTACGTTTGCTTGTAGTTTTTAAGTTTTAAGCTTATGGTCGATATCATATATGAATCTGCTCCTTGCATTGGAAATTGATTGATGCTCAGACTCTCAAGCTTTCAATTTTTAGTTTATACAATTTTGTTTTAAGTTTCTTTTTTCAGAAAATAGGGGAAGATGTTATTTTTCTGCTCTTTTATCTAAAAAAGTTGCACACTATTTAGTATTAAAGTTTGTTTTACTCATATCAATGTACCTATAATATATCTTATATACTAAGTTATAAAAACCTTCTGAAATATGGTGGTTATGATAATTGCACTCTTAAATTAGCAGTAAAATTTGGTCTGTCTTTATAAATTTATGAGTAGAAATTGATTTTTTTTTTTTCAAAGTTGTTCCGTTCAATATGTGGGAGTTTGACCACAATAAAGCCCAAAACTTTGGCCTCCAGAGGCCCAGCCCATCCAAACGAATAAAATAGATAAAGTCAGCCCGTCCAACCTTTTATATATAATATATGGAGAATTATAAAATACAGAATTGATTTATTAAATGTGGAATGTGCTAAAGTTAAGTTGAAAGAGGGAGGGAAAATAAAAAAAAGAAGATAAAGTCAGAGCGGGAAGGGACAGGTGGGGTAGAAATTGAATTTCCCGCCCTAACATCAAATATTCTTCAATCAATTTTTCCAAAATTTTCCCTCCACTCCCTTTTTCCAATTTTTTATTTTCAAAATTTCACTTTCTCTTGTCTCTCTACCATTTTGAATGTCCAATTTTATTTTTCTTTAATTTTTTTTACCTTTTATAAATTGTGAACATATACTCAATAAAAAATAATTTTAAAAGATTTAATTTTTTTTTTGAAAATATAAAAACTAAAATTATATCATGAAAAGTGAATGGATTTAAATGGAACGAACCAAAACTACATAGACCAAAATGATACTCTAATACTAAATTTATCTTAAAAAGAAAAAACTGATAAGATGACATGACACATTTGCTAATTAGACTATACTTTTTTTATTTTTGTGTAAATGAGTTAAATTGTATATTTACCTAACCAATTAGAAATCAAATTCAAATCTTATAGACCGAATATATCCATTTCTTTAATTAATGAGGCCATTTTAGATAAGAGAATATAACAAACTAAAAAGGAACTTTAGATAATTTAATTTTTAGATTTTTTTTTTTTTTTTAAAAAAAAGCCATAAAAATGGTGAAGCTTCTTTGATACGGAGACCACGAAATAAACAACTACCCACGAATTTAAAAATTTTCGGTGAAATTTTGATAAAAAATTTAAATCACCCGCTAATTTTCAAAATCCCATCCCCAATTTCATCCTATAAAAGCCCTAGTTGCCCTCTCCTTCCTCCACCATAACAATAAGAAATCCCCAAATCCCGCCGGAACCCTAATTCTCTCTTCCAGTTTCCGACCATGCCTGCAATTCCTGACGAGCCTCTCCTCGCCTCTAATCCCGATCGCTTTTGCATGTTCCCAATTCACTATCCTGAAATCTGGAAGATGTACAAGAAAGCCGAAGCCTCCTTCTGGACTGCCGAGGAAGTCGATCTCTCACAAGACCTTCGCCATTGGGAATCCTTAACTGCCGACGAGAAACACTTCATCACTCACGTTCTCGCCTTCTTCGCTGCCTCTGATGGCATCGTTTTGGAGAATCTCGCTGGACGATTCATGAAAGAAGTCCAAGTCGCTGAAGCCAGAGCTTTCTATGGATTCCAAATTGCCATCGAGAATATCCACTCCGAGATGTACAGTCTTCTCCTAGAAACCTATATCAAAGATTCAAATGAGAAGAATCGGTTATTCCATGCTATTGAGACTGTCCCCTGCGTCAAGAAGAAGGCTGATTGGGCGTTGAAGTGGATCGACAGTACAGAATCTTTTGCTGAGCGTATTTTGGCATTCGCTTGTGTTGAGGGGATTTTCTTCTCAGGTAGTTTCTGTTCTATCTTCTGGTTGAAAAAACGTGGGTTAATGCCTGGATTAACGTTCTCAAATGAGTTGATTTCTCGAGATGAAGGGCTTCATTGTGATTTTGCTTGTTTGTTGTATTCATTGTTGAGGAAGAAACTGAGTGAGGAGCGATTGAGGGAGATTGTTATGGAGGCGGTGGATATAGAGAGGGAGTTTGTGTGTGACGCTTTGCCGGTAGCTCTCATCGGAATGAATGGAGATTTGATGAGCCAGTACATAGAATTTGTGGCAGATAGGTTGGTTGGAGAATTGGGGTATGAGAAAATCTATAATGTTCAAAATCCGTTTGATTGGATGGAGTTGATTTCGTTGCAGGGGAAGACTAATTTCTTTGAAAAAAGAGTTGGGGAATATCAAAAAGCATCTGTGATGTCGAGTCTGAATGGAAATGAGGGTATTCATGTGTTTAAGATGGATGAAGATTTCTGATAATTGAAGATGAAGATGAGTTCACTGTGTAGAGTAAAATTAGTGGGTTCTTCTTTTTCTTTGTTTCTTACCTGTAACTTAGTATTGAGGAATTAGATTTGATTATGTTTGTTTAATTTCTTCTTAGTTGAAAACGAAAGATAAAAGGGTTGGGTTTTATGTTTATGTTGAGTTTGGTGCTTGGATGGTCAACATCCATGGTGGATCTATTAAGCTTAAGATATGGGATAAATAACCATTTTATGTACAGTGTCTCATCATATAACTCAGAACTCTGCTTGCCAAACTATTGTCCATCCTTTGCCAACAAAATTTGGGTTGTTTAAGGTATTTCATATACCCTGCCTAATAGATGAAACATAAAGTATATTATAGCTTTGAAACCAAATGTTGTGCTATTTTGACTCTTTTTTTTTTTTTTTTTTTTTAAAAAAAAAATCTTTTAGGAATTAATGCACTTCAATCTTGTGGGGGAAAGGATATCCATTTTGTTAGAGGTCTTTTCTTATACTTTTGTGAAGGCCAGTTATCACTTTTTCTCTCTCAAAATCTCATTTTTTTATGTATGGAATGATGATGCCACTGCAATAAATTGCACCTTCAATATCGGTTGGTAAAAATGAGCACACGTATAATGACAGTTGGGGAAAAGAAACGGAAGGGCTACAATGTCAGCCAGGTTAAGTTCATTTTGTAATCTCTTGTCAACCTCTTTTTTTTAAACCCCTTTCCAATAGGGTTTTAGTCTCTCAGCCCATTCTAAAAAATGAGTACTCTCCCTTTCCTTTGATTTGTCCAGCATAAGTGATTTTAAAAGGGTGAAAATTGTCTTATATTGCTTTTAGAAAACTGATAAGTATCTAACTCTTTTGATATTAGATTCAACATTATATACCAATTTAGGTGATCAATCTAAGCTAATAATATGCATGAAATCAATATAAGCGAACTTAAACTAAGTGTTGAGCAAAAGTAAAAGGGATACAAGTGGAGCTTTTAATTTAATTCGTCCATAGGTATCCACATCTTTGAATTCCAAGAGAATGCTTAGCTCATAGAAAATTAATAAATACAAGAAGTAAAGAACAGAAGAACTAGTAGTGATCATTGAAACCGTTAAAACCAAATTGAATCGAAATTGAATGTGGTTCGGTTTTGTTTGATATATTTTCAAATCGAATTATTGTGGTTCGGTTTGGTTTTAAATTTGAAAACTGATGTGAAACCAAATCGAATCACTCTTTTAATAAATATATTAAAAAATATGAAAAAGCATAAAAAAAATAAAAACCATGAAATTGAACTGAACCGAATGGCTTATAATTTAGAAAATATAAAAAGGCAGAAAAAAAATATAAAAAGTAAAAAAAAAAAAACCGTGAAATCGAACAGTGAACATACACATTTCACACCCCTGAGAGAAACTCATATTATTACTACAAAACTCTTCAACTCGTCTCTCAATCTAGTTAGTCCACTCTTTCCAGATGAACAATAGCACTTGTGCTTCTTCTTCTGAATCAAGCACCCAAAAGAGATTTGCAAGATAAAAAGGATTGAAACATAAACACCTTAGAGTCTTCTTACGGTATTTGTAGGAATGTACAATTTATATGTAACTCAAAAGTGTACAATGTATATGAATGTACAATATACAATATCTCATCATGTAACTCAAAATTCTACTTCGCCAAAAAAATTGGTTTTTTTTTTTTTTACAAATGTCTCAATATTTGAATCAAAATAAAGTTAACTCAAACTTTTGAAAACTAACTCATTTTTTTACTTTTCGTTTATTCATCAGCGTAAACTTATCAGAATAGACTATTGTATCAATCGGATCTTGTGATCTCATTCTCACACTTTGCTCTTTTTTTTTTTTTTTCCTATTTCTCTTACAACTCGTTCTTATCTTCTGTTCTTCGTTTTCACTATTTGCATTTAAAAAAAAAAAAAAAAAAGCTGACAACAACAATTGCAAGATTGAAAATGAGGAAGCAAAGAGGGAGATCGGCGAATGCAAAGAGTGAGAATTAAGAGTTGAGAGCCCATCATAGGTGTACAATAAAATTGTTTCGTTAATTTTCACCGGCGATGATGCAAGCACGAGATTAAAAAAAAAAAAAGGGAATTTGTGACATATAGCAAAATTGTGACCAGAGGTTAGAAAAATAGCAAAATTCAAATTTATCTAGGGATAAAGTTTAAGAATATAAAATGGGGTAGATGGGAAAAACTTTTCAAAAATATGTGGGAATGGAAAGCATTGAAAAAAATATGGTAGTTTTTTTGGGAGGATAATCGTGTACCCGGTACATGATTAACTTTTAATCCAGTTAACACCAAATCAGCACCATGGTATAGTACCATGTTAGCGCCGGTGGATTGGTCAAAGGCATACTCGTGGACTGGGTCCACAATTTGTCTTTTTTTTTTTTTTTTTTCAATGTTGACTTTTTTTTTAAAATTTTTAACTAACAAATTTCTTTATTACTAAACTTAATTATATATTTAATTTGCAATGAAAACTTAATTAGTATGTACCCATATTAAAAATAAAATTTTAACTTGACTAAGTAGTACATCTTTCTACAAATAAAAAAACAGATCTCATAAATATGGTAGAGTCTTATTTAAAAAAAGAGAAATTAGTTCTTTCATTTCAAAATAAAAGTTTATATAAAGTTTAAATATGACCCCTTAGCGCTTACCCCAGAGTTGTTAATTTCTTTAATTTCTTTACTTTAAAAAATATATCTCATGTATATGGTAGAGTCTTATTTTGCACCTTTGGCTAATCCCAAGAAGTTGGAACCACGGTCAAGGTTATGCCTCTTTGTAGGCTACCCTAAAGGTACACGAGGGGGTTATTTTTATGATCCGACAGAAAATAGGGTGTTTGTTTCAACGAACGCTACTTTCCTAGAGTAGGATCATATAAGGGAGCACAATCCACGAAGTAAATTCATGTTGTGTGAACTTTCCAATGAAACTACTAAAACTTCAAAAAGAGTGTTGAAAAGCCTGCTACATCAGCAAGACTTGTCGATGGGAGTTCATCTAGTAGGTCGGTTCCATCTCAAAAGTTGAGGGAACCTCGACGTAGTGGGAGGGTTACAAACCCGTTCACTCGCTATCTGGGTTTCACGAAAATTCTTGCTATGGTAGCAGATGGCGACGTTGAGGATCCATTGTTTTATCAGAAGGAAATGGAGGATGTTGACCGAGAAGTATGGGTCAAGGCCATGGATCTCGAGATGGAGTCGATGTACTTCAACTTAGTATGGGATCTTATAGATAAGCCTGATGGGGTAAGATATACAGATTGTAAATGGATCTACAAGCGCAAATGGGGCGCTAATGGGAAGGTACAGACCTTCAAAGCTCGACTTGTGGCAAAGGGTTATACCCAGGTAGAGGGAGTCGAATATGAGGAGACTTTCTCGTCTGTTGCCATGTTAAAGTCGATCTACATCCTCCTGTCCATTGCAGCATATTATAATTATGAGATCTGGCAAATGAACGTTAAGCCGACCTTTCTAAATGGCAATCTTGAGGAGACCATTTACATGGTACAACCCGAAAATTCAGCATATTTTGACCTAAAGACGAAAGGAGGTATTTATAAAAATCTTCGCAGTGTTGGAGATAGAAGAGGGTCACAAGCATCAGGGAAAATGGTGCAACACTGAACATTCTATCAAAAACTCGATCCTCAATGCACGATGGTCCTTTACTCGATGCTCGACGTTCGTTTACTCAATTATACTCGACAACCTTTTACTCGATGATACTCGATGGCAATTTACTCAATTACTCAATGGTTGATTATATTCACTTATACTTGATGCCATTAATAAAAATATAGAATACTCGAAGGAACTCGATGGCAATTTGGCAATTCCAACTCCTTTGAAGCCCGGATGCTCAAATCAACTCCAAATTGCTTTAAATTAAACTCTGGTCGGCTCCAAATCGCCAATTCTACCTCTTCGTTGACCGATACCTACAAAGTAAGAAAAATAAAGACATAAAATCCAGTAACGGGCCCGAATTAAGCTAGGAATAATAGCTCTTTTTGAGAGCTGCCAATTCATTTTATTAAAATAAATCAAATTTTAATATAGTTGGTTATGCAGATTTTGGATATTTATCTGATCCACACAAAACTAAATATCAAATAGGTTATCTATTCACATGTGGAGAAACCGCTTTATCATGGTGATCAATGAAACAAACCATAACAACCACTTCCTCAAATCATGTTGAAATTCTTGCAATTCATGTGGTTAGTAGAGAATGTGTATGGCTAAGATCAATCACTTAGCACATTCGTGAAACATGCGACTTGTCTTCTAGTAAAAATCTTCAAACGATATTATACAAAAATAGTACAACATGCATAACCCAAATCAAATGATGATGTATTAAAGGAGATAGATCAAAACATATTTTACCGAAGTTTTTCTACACATGATCTTGAAGAAAATGGCAACATCACTATATAATAAATTTATTCGAAAGATAACCTAGCAGACTTATTTACAAAGTCATTAACTGCTGCAACCTTTAAAAAATTGATGTACAGCATTGAAATGCGACGAATTAGAGATCTCAAGTGATATTTCCATTAAAGGGAGCAAATATATTGTATTTTTGTAGAAGTATTAGAATATATGAAATATGTAATATTTTTCCTTTACTAAGATTTTTTCCCACTAAATTTTTTTCCTAGTAAGGTTTTAACGAGACATATTTCATATATATATATATATATATAATAGACATCTGAGAGGGAATATTATAAATATTATAATAAAAATAGATGTCCATCATTAGTGTCCTAAAAACAAATGGCCTATTCCAAGAATAAATGCTTCATCCTCCATTGTTCCATATTTGCTGCATTTTATCCATGTGTTTTGTAATTACACATTATCAGTGTCCAAATAATCCAAATAAGTCTACCACCAACTTGCCAAATTGGCTATAAATAATGGTATTAGGTGGGTTTGCATATAGATGTGATTGGTGAAGAAAAGAAAAGAAGTGATTGAAAAATTTAGAATTTTTAAATTTCCATATTTTTTCCCCATTTTCTATAAATTTCTTTATTTTATTTTAATTGTTTAGTTATTTTATTTTATTTTATTATTATATTATATTTTCTCTATATCTATATTCCTATTGTGCTCTGTTGTACTCTTCAATTTTACAACCAAAGTCGTTTTTTAATTATATTGTTAACTTTAAGTTAAGAAAGTAATTTCAAAACATTTTTTATACTACATTTTTTTATAACTATACTTAAAAAAAAAAAAAAAAAGGTTAAAGTTAGAAACTTTTTCAATTTTTTTATTCTATAATTTAAAAAAACATTATTTCGTAATTTAGTGATTCTATATTATTTTATATTTAAATGAAAATAGAAAAACCATTCAAAACTATGTCAACATATTTCTATATACTTGAAGATATAAAAACCAAACAAAAATTACACAAAGTATCCACCATGAAAAATATATTGTGTAATTGGATACATTGTGTAGTTGAAGAAGGTCTCCAAATAATAGTGTTCATGGTAAAGACGATTTACGTCTTTATATAGCTAAGTGTAGGTTAAAATAAATGTCATCTTCAATAAGTTCAAACACAAGATATAATAGTCAACTCCATTCAATTCAATTCGGGGTCCAAACACTCCCTCATACGTTCAAAAGTGACAAAATTACCCTTGGTCTTGTTTCAAAACTCTAATACAGTACGGAAATCCTGACTTGAAACGATGAGTTGGTGACCTAAAATATGTGACGATTCAAATTTCCATTTTAATTCATTATAGACCATTTTAGGTCTCAATTTTCACTCCATGACTAGTTTTAAAATGCAATCAAAGTTTAAGAGGATTGGTAAAACAAATAATTTAGTTGATTGATCCAAAGTTGTAATTTAACAAAAATCTCTCCACTCAAAACTATTAGCCTCCAAATTCATCCTAAAAACTTAAATCAATAGGGTCAGGAAAAGAGTGTTGAGAAATAAACAAAGAATCTTCACTTTACCAAAGGAGGAAGTGAGGAAATGAGCAAATCTGCAAGCAACCGCCATGGCCGAAGCACAAAGAAAGCTTCAAACGAAGGAATTACTAATCCGAAAGAAATTCCTATTTGGCGATTTCAAGTTCCAGATTTCGAATCAACATCGAAACGAAAAAATCCAATTGGATATATATAAAGATGTCGTAAAGAAATGCCTGAAACAGAAGACGTTGAGAAGAAATCAGAATTACAATTACCTGAGAGGAAAATCGAAACGCAACGCCAATGGATCCTTTTTCTTCGTCGAAAATTTTCCAGGAGTTCGATCCTCGATTTGATTGGGTTCATCAGCCCGATTCTCATGTTCTTATCGTCCACCTCTTAGGTTTTACATTTTTCCGCCTTCTTTTCTGCCTTTTGCAGTTTCCCTTTTTTTTCTTTTATTCTGAAAATAAAGGGCTAAATTACACAAAATATCTCTCAATTTTGTCATTTAAGTCGAGTAATCATTTTGTTTTTTTTTTTCTTAAACGTATTTTCAATCATTTTCTTACCATATTTTCATTTTTCATGATTTATGATCGGTTTAGATTGATTAGACAAAAAATCTTTTTATAAAAAAATTGTTTTTATTAAACTCTTTTAATAAAAGCCATTCAAAAAACACATGTTTAAAAGACTATTTTTATTTTTTTTTTCTAAAATAACTCATTTTTAAAATTAAATACTTAAAAGTTAAATTAAGAGATTAATTCTTAGCCATGCTACAAAATACAACCAGCAAAATTTTAAGAACTGTTTTTTTTTTTCAAATTTTAGTTTAGTTTTTTAAAATATTGAAGCAAAATAGATAATAAAATAATAGATAAATTTTAGAGATGGTTGGATATTCATATCTTTAATTTTCAAGAGTAAAAACCTAGAAAACTAAAAAATAAATTGTTATCGGGACCTTAACCTTAAATGTTAAGTTCTCAACTTAAGAATATAGATAAAATGTAATGTTTTGAGGAAAATTTCAAAAAAAATATTTTGATAAATAAATGTTTTATGATTTTTAAAATGTTTGTCTATCTATATTATATTCATTTTAGTGATATTTTAGAGCTTGTTTTTTAATGGTTTGTAACGAAGTAATTGAAATTTGAAAATGTTAATAGAAATATAATATATGCCTTTACTTATCTTTACTCTCGAAAAAATTAAAATATTATTCTTGACTCTTTATAAATATTGCAAAACCATGTTTTGAGAAAAAATCTATTATGAGGACTATAATTTTTATTGAGGAGAAATAACATAATGTGAAATTTGTATAAATTTTGATGAAATGCTTTGACTCTATGGTTTTGAAGAAAATTAGAATTAAGTTCCTATAATTTTAAAAGTTAAGTTTAATTTTTATGATTTAATAAAACCTCCTAAATAATGTTTATGGTTTAATTCATAATTAGTCTTTGCTCTCTACCATAGAGATTATTTATGAAGATTTTTTCAAATGTCTTGAATTTTGTAGTTCAATTTCCATCATTATAATTTAAAATGTCCAATTCTAATTAAATAATAATAAGAAAATATAATATATAAATAAATTTTGAAATTGTCATGCACTTTGACCTATGAGATCGGAGGTTTAAACTCTCATTCGTTGTATTAGAAAAAATCTAATAGATGATAATTTTTTAATAAAAAATAACATTAAATAGTCATTGGACTAATTTTAAGATTTATCAAGACTAAAATTGAATGCTCTCACGACAGAGGAACAAAATATTATTTTAATCTCATTCTAATTCTATACAGGTTTTAGAAGCAACCAACTGAAAGTTCAGGTGACATCCACCGGAAAGTTGAGGGTCTCCGGCGAACGGAGGCTCGGCAGCGGCAAGTGGCTTCGATTCCAAAAGGAAATCGATATCCCCGCCGACGCCGACGCCGACAAGATCTCTGCCAAATTGGAGGAAGGTATCCTCTACGTGAAACAGCCCAAGAAACCCTCCGCCGTCTCTTCCATCAACCTACCGGATCAGCAGCAACCCAAGCCCACGGCTGAATCCAAACGGCCGCCCGCCGTCACAAAACCCAAACCCGAGCCTCCGAAGCCTGCCGCCGCGAAACCTACAGTCGACTCACCAACTGTTCGACCAAATGCCCCAAAGAGCCAAAACGAGAAAGCCGAGCCTCGGAAGCCCGCTGCCGCAAAACCCACAGTCGACCCGCCAACTGTTCGACCAAATGCCCCAAAGACCCAAAACGAGAGGCCTCAATCACAGGCAAGTGGGAAACAAATCCCCACTCCTCCAAAGCCACAGGAGGCAATTGCAGCACCGGCGAGGACCCCAAAACCCGCCGAGACACCCTCCATGGGCAGCGGACAGCCAGTTCAAGACTTAGCTTTGAAGAACAGAACAGAGAAAGAAACAGAGGAGAAGGCAAAAGCACATACAACACTGCAGGATGCTTTGGAGAAGACAAGAGAGGAAGAAGGGAAAGAAGAAGTTGGGTCAAAAATGGGGGAGGGGAAAGAAGGAGGTGGTTCAAAAATGGGGGAGGAGAAGGAAGGTGGAGTTGCAGAAGAGAGGAGGAGGAGGAGGAGGAAGAGGAGGAGTGAGGAAATGGTGGAAGAGAGTGGAAGGTTTAGAAGAAGACAAGGCTACAAACAGATTATTGATGAGGTGGTGAAGGAATTGAGGACCAATATGGTGACTTTGGTTTTGGGGGTTGCTGTTTTTGTGATTGTGTATCTGAATCTTACAAAGAAAGGTCATGTGGAGGAAGAGTTGTGAGGAAGGTATGAACAAACTTCAAGTTTATGAGTGAATAATGAAATATGTGAAAGAGTTCATTCGAGAGAATGGAAATAAAATTGTTATATTTACAATTACTATTCGAACTTGCTGTTGTTTTTTCTCTCTTTTCTTTAATGTCAATTTAAACACAACTTAAAAACATGTCTGTCAAAAGTTCAGAAATTCATCTCTCTATATAATATAACTTAAGTAACCATCTAATTATTATTCTAAGTTTAACAAATACATTGACTCAAGACTATAATATCATGGAAAATACTTAGGTGCTCTTGGAGAAATACAGACACAGATACAGATACGATATGTTAATTTATAAAAAAATTAAGATACGGATACGTCGAAGATACGTGTGTATATATATATATATATATATATAATGTCTAGTTAATTGTTATAATACTTATTTTAAGTTAGATTAAAATAGATTCAAGAGGAAAGTGAAAACTTGAAAAAAAAATCTAGTAATATCGAGTGATTGTTGAGCAATTAGAGTAGACGGTAGGAGAAAAGTAGAATATGAAGATTGAAGAATGAAGTTGTGGATGAAGGGGATGTGAATCATGATTTAAATAGTGAAAGAGAATGGAAGAATGAAGATTTAATTATGTTTCAGGTTTTTTTAAAAAAAAATTATTATGTTTTTATCATTTTTAATTTATTTTGTTTTGGATTGCTCAATTTAAGTATACTTTTACGTTTGGAAGTGATTTTAAAATGGTTGAAATCACTTTTGTCATTTTCAAAATCACTATGAAACATGTTTAATTCTTCAAAACTAATTTTGATGATATAAAAATTGTATTTAAAAGTGTAAAATTGAAAACAAAATTAATTTTGAGTAATTAAAAGTGTGTCTTTGAGTGATTTTTATGATTTTAAAATCTCTCCTACTAAAATAAATGGGTTGTGGGTTGGGTTTTTTTAAGCGGTTAGGCTTAAATTTGAAAAAAAAAAAAAATTGACCCACGTATCTGAAGTAGATACGCATATCTGAAAATTAAAAATAAAAATAAAAAAATCAAATACTTCAAATCACGTATCACACGTATCTACCACATACACATTTGGACGTATTCATATCATATCTGTATCTGATATCGATTCTACAAACAATTAGAAGTATTTGTGCACTACACCTATCTCTATGCATTCCATGAAACTTCTCAATAAAAAACTGCCACGTAGCAGTTTGATAATTAAAAATTATGAATTTTTTTAATTTTTCTTTCGTGTGAAAAAATGTTAGTATAAGATTAGGGGTAGCTAATCATTACTCTAATATCATTGATACCTCATCTGAACTAATTTGCACAATGAATGGCTTTAATGAGAAAAGCTGAGAAAAAACAAAAAATTTTAATTTCTTTAAACAAAAGCCACAATGGGAATTTGATTACATTGTCCATTCCTTCCCTAAGAAAATGAGGACATTCCAAGAAAGAGAACAAGATCAATTCACCAGAAGGCCAAAATCTTATTGAAAATTTAAGTTTTCTTTTCCTAAGGTAAAAGCCACAGTATTCTCGAACTCACTTGGCACTGGCCAGTTGTGAGCGAAGGAGCTTAGCAGCAGCAACCATGTTGAGGAGGGCGGGCTTGACTTCAGTGTACTTTCGGGTTTTGAGACCGCAGTCGGGGTTCACCCAGAGGATGTTGCTTTCGAGAACAGCAAGCATCTTGTTGATCCTGTCAGCGATTTCATCGGTTGAGGGAATACGAGGCGAATGGATGTCGTAGACTCCAGGTCCGATTCCAGCACCGTACTTTACTCCCTCACGGAAGACAGACAGAAGCTTCTCATCTGACCTGGAATTCTCAATGGTGATCACATCAGCATCCATGTCGATTATCGAATGGATGATGTCGTTGAAGTTCGAGTAGCACATGTGGGTGTGGATCTGCAGTCATCAAAATCATAAATTTCACCATGTCACTGACAAAACCGTTTTACAACTCGATGCAAAAAACACGAAACAACACAAATACATCGATTTTATGAGAGATCATCGGCTTATAAGAAAAGGGAGGAGAAAAGAACCTGGGTGGTATCTTGAACACCACAGTTGGTGATTCGGAACGAATGAACAGCCCAATTCAAGTAGAAATTTTCCTCGGACTTTCGGAGAGGCAAACCTTCTCTCAGTGCTGCTTCATCAATCTGGATGACAGTAATACCAGCTTTCTCGAGATCCTCAACCTCGTCCTTGATCGCTAAGGCGATTTGGTAACATGTCTCAAACCTATGAAAAACCAGGGTTATATTGAGTTAACTACCGCGAACTGCCCTCAGTAAAACAGAGGACCAAGAAACAGCAACTGAGATTCATTAAATTTTCATACCTTGGTTGGTCATTTCTAACAAAGGACCAGTTCAAGATTGTAACTGGACCGGTAAGCATTCCCTTCATAGGTCGCTTGGTCATGCTCTGAGCCATTGTCGACCAAAAGACAGTCATAGGTTTTGGACGACTGACATCACCATAGATGATAGGCGGCTTAACACAACGGGATCCGTAGGATTGGACCCAACCATTGACAGTGAAGGCGAAGCCAGACAGTTGCTCTCCAAAGTACTCAACCATATCATTTCTCTGAGGCATTAACAAAAATTCAGATGCCACACACCACAGTTCAAACCTAGACAATATATGGTCATTTAAATGTACTTCAGTATTCTTTCAAGACAAATGCTTACCTCGGGCTCTCCGTGCACCAAGACATCGATGTCGAGCTCTTCCTGCAGCTGAACAACTTTATTGATTTCCTCCTTGATGGAGCTGACATAGTCTTCCTCAGAGATTCTAAAGGAATAGGATGCAACAGTACTAGAAAATTAATAGCACTATACTTTTTTTAAGACGAACAACTATATCCAAAGACAAAAAGGCTTACTTTTTTGCTTTAAATTCGCGTCGCACTCTTCTAAGATCCATAGTTTGAGGGAAGGATCCAATTGTTGTAGTTGGTAGAATTGGAAGGTTCAACTTCTTCTGCTGAGCATCCAACCTGACACTTACATTTGTTGCCCGGCGGTGGTCAGAGCCCTTCAGAGCAGCAGCCTAAGCAAGTCGAAACAGAAATCAGGTCAAGCACATAATCTGCAAGAATATAGAAAGATCTTACAAAATGATATTTAATATACTTCAAATAATTCCTTACAGCTTTTTGGACAGCCTCATTTGTCACTCTTGGGGATGATTTCCTTGAAGCTTGGGCTGCAGCATTGGCAGAAAAATATGCCTGGAAGAAGTGACAGTTATAAGCTCAATTTTTTTTCAAAAAGGAAAATAATTATAAGCTCAAATTTTAACATCTTCAGTTCCTATGCAACTATAGATCTCCATTTCATGTCAAATAAGTTAAGGGTTGTTTATTTTATATATATATGTTGTTTCATTTGTACCCTGGGTATTCAACCCAGATTATGCAACTAACCTAAGGTTACATCATTTTATTTACGGTACAACATCCTGCCCCTAAGTTCCTATTGCAAGATGAAATCAGACAAATAACGTACCTCATCTTTATGTCCAGCGAGTGCCTTAGCCAAGGCATTAACTTCAACAACTTTCTGCGCAGCAAAAGCAAGCCAGGACTTAATTTCATCATCTAATTTTGTTTCGTTCACCAGATCAACAGCAGTGTGAAGAAGAGAGCATGAAGTGGAGACGACAATCTTTTCTGTAGAGGATACAAGAACAGCGTATATTACCACTGCTTATAGTCTGAAAATGAATCCACGTTAATATAAAATGTGCTAGCAAGTAAGAAACAAGCACCTTTCCCAACAACTTTTTCTAATGCCTCTAAGGTAGTTATGGAAGCTTGAAGGTCATTTGACCATATGTTTCTTCCATCAACCACTCCGGCAAACAGATATTTGCCCGAAGGAAATCCACCTTTGATCAGATCAAGTGTCTGTGTTCCACGAACTAGATCGAATCCATAACCAGAGACACCCTTCAAAGAGGTGAGAGTCTTGTATGCCTCAGCAGGAACATCAGCAAAATATGTCTCAATCAGAACATTTAAACCAGATAAGACGGATTCCAGCTCTGAGTAGGCATGAGCAAATGCTTGTAACTGGTGTGCATCAAGATCTTTCACAAGTGTAGGCTCATCAAATTGAATCCAGGTGGCACCAGCAGCTTTCAGCTCTGAAACAACTTCTCTGCAGGCACAAATAACAGTTAATAAAATAAGAAGACAATGGAACTGAAATGACATGGTGAATACATGAATAAGACGAACATCTAAAAAGAGGAAAAGAAGTACTGACTTATAAACAGGAAGAATTTTGTCAACTAGAGAGAGAAGTGAAAAGGATTTCTCAACTCCCTTGGCTGGTTTCGAAAGCAACAAGAAGGATACAGGGCCTACAAGAACTGGGACGGTCTCGACTCCAAGCTGCATAGAAAAGTGGGAGTATATGGGAAAAAAAACAAAAATGCTTAATATGCTTATATTGAAATTTCATGACGGAACTTCAAATATCATTGTTTTCCATCCAGTCATTTATTCAAATATTCTTCACTTGAAACAAGTCTTAAAGTAAAAGGCATGGTATTCCATATAAGGCATCTCGCATGTTTTAAATATGAATGGCTAAAAAAGAAGGTCCTATGACATGATAAAAGCAAGATGCCTCTTTAGATATAAGAAATACAATATTATATAAGATGGAGTGTAAAAAAGTAGTATGCATCAGTAGGATAGGTCAAATGATTTAAAAAAGTTAATAAAATAAAATAAAACACTGAATTAGAAGAACCAACAGACGACGAGAAGGAAAGAAAAAGATTAATCAAACTGGAAAAGGATACAACAGTTGTTGAGATGTTTTAGGATAGATGAAATACTTCAAAGTCAACTTGTACTTCTGTTAATAGGCTAAGAAAATTTTTAAACTTTTTCTCGGTGGACGATTAAAAAAAAAAAAAAAAAAAATACAAGTGCAAACGAGTTAGGTACATCCTTCCTTGAATTCATCTAATTCACATGAGACTTGAACCTACCACCATTTGCCAAAATCAGCAAATAAGTTCCTTTTAAGTGTTTTTTCTTTCTCATTTTTTATAAGAAATCTTACAGCTTTAGCTTCCTTGTACTCGTTTACTGCTTTGTGAGATGCATAGGTGAATTTATCTTCTGGACTCAGCTCTGGGACAATGTAATGGCTGTAATAAAATACACACTTTATTAACATTCCTCAAATCATTGACTAATAGAAGTCTTACAAACAAAACTATCATAAAAATGTAAGGAAATGCATATAGTTTTTCACATACTAGTTGGTATCAAACCACTTCGTCATTTCCATGGCAGGAACCGAAGCATTCCCTCTAGCCATGGAGAAGTAGATGTCAAATCCAATCTCACCACCGTTCCATCCATATCTTGAAGGAACGGCACCAAGCATAGTCGCTGTGTCGAGTACTTGATCATAATACGAAAAAGTGTTGCTTGGGATAAACTTGATTCCAGCGTCGGCCATCTGCTTCCAAATAGATGATCTGAGATCAGCAGCCACTTTCTGCAAGTCATCAGCACTGCTTTTCCCATCCCAGAAAGACTCCAAGGCAAATTTAAGTTCTCTCTTCGGACCAATGCGGGGATAACCAACAATGTGAGAGGCCATTGCTCTGTTACATAATAACAAGAAAATATATATAAAAATGAAATTTTCATTAGAACTCAACGATCATTTTCAATAACAATTTCCCAGATTCCTCTAATATAAGATAAATTTTCTTTTGATAATGGAGATACTGAGGACCCACTCCTTGTTCACAGCCCACCTCACTAATTTCAAGGAGGCTTTGCCCAACCAAAGCCAACTTCAGAAGACTAAGAATTTTAAGCTTCTTAATCCATGAGCATCCAAACTAGCTTGCACTCGACTATTCTCACGAAACAACCATCTCACCCTACACATAGCCCTTTATTGACCACTGTGACAACCCATGATGTTTAGAATTTTAAGTTATTATGTTGTGAACAGACCCACTTGTTTGCTGTTAAGCTATGTTATTAACTACTAAGAACAACAAAAATTTTCATTTTATGTATACATGAAAGAATACCATTATCAAAATTGACACACCATTATTACGAACTAATTTTTCTGAAAATAGTATTAATGGCTTCATTTCATTTCAGAAAGATGGCACACATAATTCACAGAATCAGCAATCAACATGTAGAATTTTAATATGAAGAAGAACCAATCATAAATGTAGAAAGCCTCATTAGTTCAAATCTTGTGGAGCTTGTATCATCAGTACAAAAATGCCACAATAGAACAATCAAAACGGCACTAGAGCAAAAAAAAAAAATAAATAAATAAATAAAAAAGGAAAAACCTCATCCACCTAATCAAGTGTAGCCAAATTCTTAAATCACTTATTGATCCAAAAGCTTAAATTGATAGATGAAGATAAATTTAATATCATATCATCTAATACTCTTCTCGTGGGTTGAAATATCAAGAAGACAAGTGAAAATCTATATTAATTGGAGAAGAAATAATATTATAGTCTTACAGGGTTTTTTTTTAACAAGAGCTCTAGATACCATCTTAAATCACCATTAACCCAAAACTTTGTGCGGATGGGTGTAGACAAATTTAAAATCATATCATCTAACACAACTTAGGGAACAAAAGAAAAAGAAAAGGAAAATAAACTACAGAGCTCCTCGAACTCCAAGACTCTAAGAAAGAACATAGAGAAAACGAAACGAAAAGTCCTTGCCTTCATGTTCATCTATTACAAATCAGCTACGACCATTTCACAAAAGCCCCACAATTCCATTAGATGATTTAAAGCTTAATTACAAAGAATCAACCACAAAAATAGCCTATATAATCCATACCCAGATCACAAAACGATGCAAAAAACAACCCCAAAAGACTCCACAACACAGAAACGCATCAGAGAGTGAGAGAAATACCTGACAACAGTGGAAGTAGTGCGAATTGATAAGCGAAGGGAAGGAAGATGGTGGATGGAGGAGAAAAGGAGATATGAAAATGGGGCAATTGCTCCTCTTCTCAGTGCAAAGATGGAGGATGATGAGGAAGAAGACGATGATATTGCAAAGGGCTCAAGTGATTTCAGTGGAAGTTGGGTCATTTATACTCGGATTTTTCTCATTCTCTCACATCTCCACCAAAAACGAACCCACCCTTTGGATTTGAGAACCTCATTTTTTTCTCTCTCTCTCTCTCACATCACCACCAAACCCACCCGCTAGATCCAAAATCCAGGCCGGGTTTCACAGTCGTTTGTGTCAAATGATCCATGTGTTCTTCCTTCCATTACCTTCATTTTTCTTTTACAGCCATGAGTTCTAATTTTGTTTAATAATAATAAATACTTAAAAAGGCTCAAAATATAGAAATTATTTAAGTTTGTTTAATAACCATTTGAGTAATGATTTTGTTTTTAATTTTAATTTTTTTAAATTTAAATCTATAAATATTTATTTCTTCTCAGTTGAAATTTAAATAACGAACCTTCATTTCTTAGGTTATTTATATACTTTTTACCAATATTTTTAAAAATCATACTAAATTTTAAAAACTAACCAAGTAAGCTTTGAAAACTTCTTTCTATTGTTGAAGGTTTAAATTTTATTTTTATCTCTCGAATAATATTCTATTTTGATTTCTAAACTTTTAAAAATATTTGTTTTAGTTTCTGAATTTTGAATATTGATTTATTTTGATCTCTAAACTTTTTAAAATGTTCGTTTTAATCCTTAAACTTTTAAAAATGCTTATTTTGGTCCCTGATATATTAAGATTTTGTTAACTCTTTAACAAAATGGCAAGATGACTTGTACTTTTTAATGATTAGGCTATCAAATAAGTTAATTACTCTAACAAATATCTAGAGTTTCAATTTTGAATGAAGTGACAAAGTGGAAGAATTTAAAAAAAAAAAAAATAAAAAAAAAAAAAAAAAAAAAAAAAAAAAATAATAAAAAAAAAAAAAAAAAAAAAAGAAAAAAAAAAAAAAAAAAAAAAAAAAAAAAAAAAAAAAAATGAAGAATTTAAAAAACATTTTTAGTTCAAAATTTTGCACCTTCATTTTGTTCAATACATCTAGAGTCTAGACATCCAAAATTATAGGCTCCTTCACATCTATTGAAAGTTAACATAATTTTAATAATAAGGACTAAAATAAACACTTTTTAAAGTTTAGGGATTAAAACAAACGTTTTTTAAAGTTTATGAACTAAAATAGAACATGATTCAAAATTCAGGGACTAAAATAGGATTTAAACCATTTTTATAATCAAATTAAGAATTCAACTCGTTTACTTAAGAAAGATGCAATCAATTGTAAGAAAATTAAGAGGAAATAGACTTAATCTTTAAAAAAAAAATGGTCATTGGGCCTTGATTTTAGGTTCTGTTGGGTAACCATTCCATTTTTTTGTTTTGGTTTTTGAAAATTAGTTTTTTTCCTCTCAATTTCTTATTATTTGCATTTTTCTTAATTACAAGAGTTGAGTTCTTAATCAAATTCTAAAAACAAAAACAAATTTTTAAATATTACATTTTTTAGTTTTCAAAAGTTGACTTGATTTTTGAAAACATTGGAAGAGGTAGATAACAAAACAAGAAGTTTAGACGTGAAAGAAGTGTTTATAAACTTAATTTTAAAAAATAAAAACAAAAATCAAATGATTACCAAACGAGACTTTAGTTTTATGTTTTAAAATTAAGTCTATAAGCACTCACTCAAACTATTATTTTCTAGGTTTTATCGTCTATATTTTAGGAGGGTTCTCAAAAGTAAACCCAAAATTTGAAAACTAAAAAGAGTCAAAGACTTGTTTTTATTTTTGAAAATTAGCTTAGAAATCAAATACCTAATAAGAAATGAAAACTATGAAGAAATTGAGAGGAAAAAATGAAATTTTTAATTAAAAAAATTAAATGATTATCAAACATAGCTTAAATTATCTCATTACCTTGCGACCTTTTATTTCAATCAATAATTTGTGAGTGGATCACAATGGTGATTACTGTTTTGTCCTTTCTGAATGGATCTCCATATTTTAAGACTGTTACTATGGTCAATAATTGTACGTGGCTTCGCTAGTGGTTTAATCCATTTCAAGTGAATCTTTATATTACAACAACTATAAAGACGATAGATCAAACCTCAAACCTTTAAAATGAAAATTAGATCAATTACCATCGAGTTAACCTTACTTTTTTTTTTCTTTTAAAGTTTATTTTAACATTTAAAATATTGTAACTAAAACATGATATTTTAACCTTTTAACCAAACTCCATCATTATTTATGGGGCACTTTTTGGTTTTTGCCATTTGTTTAGTTTTGTTCTTTCTTCTTATTTGGGAGAAAAAACATGGGTTTGAGAAATCAAAATTGGGCAAGATGTGCAGTTGATAAACCCAAAAAGTTGGAAAACATATCAAATTTATACCTAAGCTCTAAACTTCATCAAATTGTATCCAAATTTAAATCTTTACCCTTAAACATGAAAAAGTTGACAAGCTTTACCCTCTCATTAATTTTTTTTATTTTTTTATTTGAGAATTTGTCATAAGGTACTCTCTATTTATGTTGAATGAACTATAACACATATATACATTACAATAAGATTTTAAGTAAAAATGACATTGATTTCCTTTTTCTTGTTGGGTTTTGACAAAGTTATTAACAAATAATTTGCACAGTGATCAAAATTATTTGTACAAAGCTTAATTTTGTTTATAGAAATAGCAAAAAAAACACGTTGATAGACTTCTATCAGCCTCTATCAGTGATAGAAACTTTATTGATAAAGGCGGATAGAAGTATATCAATGTCTATTAGTGATGGAAACTAATAAAAATCTAAAATGACTAAATTTTACTATTTCGTGTGAATGTTTCTTTATTTCTCTATTTCTCAAAATTTCGCTAGTAATAATAATAATTCTTTGATCATTGGAAATATAAGCCACAAAGTTGGTGGAGCAAGTAGTAGTTGGTCACCAAGATATAGCTAACATTTCATTCTCTCAAGTCTCAAGCCTTAGAAGTCATTCTTTCTGCCAATTCACCAACCTTTTTTACTTCTTTTTTTTTCCCTCTTTCTTAAGCTCAGCTATTGGTAATGTAGATTGAAATATTAATGTTTAAAATAGTAATCGATGCATTATCCACTTAATTAGGTTCAAAACGACCAAACAGTTTTACTTTTAAAGTACTAATCATGTTATCTATAGTCATTAACCAAAGTATTGCACTTTTATTCAATAGTGTAGTAATTTTTTAATTAAATGATGCAATAGAATATAAAATCCATTAGATGAGATATATTCTGTCTGCTTAGACCAATGAATCCATGGGATTATTTGATCGAATTAATATCAATAATAGGTTTCAAATTCATAACAAGACATTTTTATTCTAAGATTAATAAATATCTGAATAATTATTTTAAATGGTAAAATTGTTGAAAATATTTTCAACTAAAATAAAATATTACTATCTATAAGTGATAGATCATGATAGACCGCAATAGACATCTATTACTAACAATGATAGATATCTATCGTAGTCTATCGCAATCTATCACAGATAAATAATGATATTTTACTATATTTATAAATAAATATTCATTTTCATAGTTGTTGCTAAATTCTTATTTTATTTTTAATTTACTCTGCTAGAGTTTTAATTTTTGGTCCATTGAAGGGATTGGATCATATCCCATTTCTTCACTAGACTTCATGCACCCAACACCAACTCCAACATAAATTGAGATTAAAATAATAATAAATAAAAATTATCTAATAAACTTTCAACTTTGAGATATTTGAAAACTCCCTTCAAATATCCAAACTTAACAAGAGAAAGCTGACTCGACATTAAACAATTTAAAATATATATTGACTAGAAAAAATATTTCATTTATGAACTTTAAAGTTTTGAGTCTAAAAAATCTTTCGTCCTAAGACGTGCTCAATAGATTTTAACAATTCTTAATTATGTATCCAAATGCTCTAAACTTATGAAATATCTACATTTAATAGGTCCTTGAACTAACAATTTTGTCAAATAGATAAGTCAACTAGTTACGAAAAATTGAAAATTCATTAATCTACTAGACATTTTTTAAAGTTAATAAACCAAATAGACAAAGATCCAAAAATCTAAAGACTTATTAGATATTTTTGAAAATTCAAAGATCAAATCAACACAAACGTGAAAGTTTAGCCACGTTTAATAACTATTTGGTTTTTTATTTTTTAAAATTAACCCTATAAGCACTTATTCCATCTCTAAATTTCTTCTTTCTATCTAACTTTTTACCAATGTTTTAAAAAATCAAGCCAAACTTTGAAAACTAAAATAAATACTTTTTTAATATATAACTAAAAAAGTACTTTTAAAAACCCTTTTTTTTTTTTAATTTGTCTAAGAACACAACTCTTGTACGGAAAAAAATGCAAATAATTGTAAGAAATTGAGAGTAAATAAACTTAATTTTCAAAAACAAAAAATAAAATAGTTACCAAACAATGCCTTAGAAACTAAACTTATAATTTAACGTACATCATCAGATTATAGACATGGCCTTGTCTGTTTATAGACTGTATACTCAGCAACATAGGTTACATACATTAGCTGAAACAGAAGGCTCTCCTAAGCATCCAAACATCAGAAGGCTGAGATGACTCTATAAAACATTCGAAAGGATCATGTTCATATTGAAAAGTTGAAAAGAAATGATAGATTATTGGACAAAAAGTTGCAAGTTTCAGTGATTATTATTGCAGAACGTTGTATTTTATTTAATGAGAACAAGAGCACCCAGTTTCACTTACACCTTCAGAAGCCAGCTTATAACTCTGCTCCCAAATATTTATTGGTGTTGCTTCAGCATGAGGAACATGACGAGGATGTTTTTCTCTCTTGTCTCCTTTCATTTGCTTCAATGCATGTTTAAGGCTCGGCAATAAGGCGTCCATGCACTCCGCTGCAGCATTAGGATTTCCGGGCATGTTGATAATCTGAACAGAGATAACATGAGAGTAAGTTCCAACGTCATGCACTCAAGATAACTAGTAGCAGATCTAGAATTTTTCTGTTAGAGGAAGTGCAAATTTTATGTTGATATAATTTTGAATGAATTGTTGAATTGTAGAGTTGTTTACGAGGAGATGGTGGTAGAAGAAAGGCTTGCAGAATGAAAAGCTTTAAAAGATGAAGAAAAGAGTTTTAGGAACTTTTTATGAGCCAAATGAAGTGGAAAGATGGTGAAAATCAATTCGAAAGATCTCTATTTGTAATTAAGACTTGAGAGGAAAAGA
>NW_028326650.1:0-26328 GCF_027475165.1 Benincasa hispida
TGAAAGTAAATCATAGTCCTACTATGACTGAGTCTTCTCTTCCAAAGAGAAGTTGTGGCCACTATGTTCAAGCCCCGGAATCAGCCCTTAAGGGAGCAATCTCTCTACTTAATCCTGCTTTGGGAAAGGAGTGAATTCCATATTATGGATTGAGTTTCCAACTCCCAGATTAGACAAGTCCCCAAAAAGGTAGGCATGTTGAGTTGGCAATCTGGCCACTCTCACCCATACTAATCAAAGGACCGCCCTCAAAGGAAAGATTTCACAAAACACTTAGGATTAAGGTCGTGTCACCTATGGTTGTTTAGGTGAAATGCAAGTCTCTAGTATCTACGGCGTTATATACAGAGTCTAGTTATCTCATGGTCCAGGTCTTATACAAACTCTTTGTATAGGACACCCCCGCTCCACATCTCCACACGAATGGTCAGGATCAACCATCTGTTGTAGTTTACAACACTTGTAAACCTCTACAAAGAGAGCCGTATCCGTAGTGTTACCAGGATCAGGTATCCCACCTTAATCCTTATACTACAGACCGATTTAGGTTATCACTTAAGGCATGATCCACTTGTATATCACATATACATGCTTAAGTTCACATAAGATAACCAAAGAGCTTTGTTTATTGGATATGAGTAAATGCCAGAATTAAATAACATTTATTTTATTCATTGAACAATGTGTATCTTTACAAAACAACGAGACTCCGGGAGAATTGGATTGAAATAGACCTAAGTTTAGTGGTTCTAAAGAGTTTAGTAACCGAGATTAATCTTTTAAAATCGGTTTAATAGGATTAAATTGGTTGGAATAAAAGATTAAATTCGTTGTAAACCTATCTATAAGGGACCTTTTGTCTAAGGCGGGTTATGGCTAGGCTGGGTTCTTAAGTTGACGGAAACATAACACCCCTACCTGGGAACCTACTTGGAAAGGTGAATTAGATAGATTTTCAACAAGCATGCGACGTTTTGGTCAAAGACTCCGTTAAAGAGTTTAATGGATGATGATCAAAAGTTGTTCAACTATCCAAGGTAAAAGTTACTCTTGGGAAAACCTAAAAGTCGCTTAGTTAAAATCCTTAGCCGTGTTTTTTCTAAGTAAACTAAACCCTAGGTTATAAAATACTCAATGGGAGAAAGAGGCGTATCAGATATGTCTATGATTCCACTCACGTTTCTCCCTATATGTTCACACCGTGAGATTCATGCTTGGCCTCGAGATGCCCCAGGTTGCATCCCCCTTCAGATGGTGTTTGCATGAGTCAATATCAAGGTGGACAGAGAGAGTATTTATAGTAAGTGGGTGAAGAGTGTGTGCCAACACGTCCTATGGTCTCTATCATTGGTTCACATCAGATTTGACACTACTGTCAAGTCATTTGGCTTTGACCAAAACGTTGATGAGCCTTGTGTTTACAAGAAGATCATCAACAACTCAGTAGCTTTCCTGGTACTATATGTGGATGATATCCTACTCATTGGGAATGATGTAGGATATCTTACTGATATTAAGAGCTGACCAGCTACCCAGTTCCAAATGAAAGATTTAGGTGAGGCTGTTCTCGGGATCCAGATCATTCGAGACGCAAGAACAAACAGTTAGCCCTATCTCAGGCATCGTACATTGATCAAATGTTGATCAGGTACAGGATGTAGGATTCCAAGAGGGGTTTATTACTTTTTAGGCATGGAATCGTTCTGTCTAAGGATCAATGTCCTAAGACACCTCAAGAGGTTAAGGAGATGAGACGAATTTCCTATGCTTCTGCTATAGGAAGCTTGATGTATGCAATGTTGTGTACCAGACCCGACATTTGCTATGCAGTAGAGATTGTCAGTCGGTATCAGTCCAATCCAAGATTTGATCACTGGACGGCGGTCAAGACGATCCTCAAGTATCTTCGAAGAACGAGGGTCTACATACTTATGTATGGAGCTAAGGATCTAATCCTTATGGAATACAACGTTGCTAGTCCCTTTACAAAGGCCCTCACGGCTAAAGTGTTTGAGGCTCACCTGGATAGTCTGGGTCTGCGGGACATGTGACATCTTGTCTAGGGCAAGTGAGAGATGATACTGAGGTATGCTTTAGTTTATTGTATATTGTACATTTTTATATTGTATTGTACATTAGTCTCTCGAGTCATTAGGACAAGTGGGAGATTGTTAGGATTAGTGTCCTAATTCTCCCGGAGTCTCGTTGTTTTGTAAAGATACACATTGTTCAATGAATAAAATAAATGTTATTTAATTCTGGCATTTACTCATATCCAATAAACAAAGCTCCTTGGTTATCTTATGTGAACTTAGCCATGGTATCATGTGATATACAGTGGATCATGCCTTAATGGATACCTAAAATCCCGCCCGTTCTGGTTGCGATAAGGATTAGGTGGGCCCGATACCTGATCCTTTCCGGTGACACTACGGCATACGTGCGCGCGCTCCCCCCCCCCCATTGTAGAGGTTTACAAGTGTTGTAACTACAAATGGTTTGTGATCGCATCCTGACCAATCATCGTGGAGACATGGGAGCGGGTGTGATGAGAGTCGCGTGCTCTCCTATACAAAGAGTTTGTATAAGACCTGGACCACGAGATGACTAGACTCTGTATATAACGCCGTTGATACTAGAGACTTACATCTCACCTAAACGACCATAGGTAACACGACCTCAATCCTGAGTATTTTGTGAACACAAAATCCTGAGTATTTTGTGAACTTGATTTCCTTCAGCCATTGTAGTGGTTTCCTCACTAAACTTGACTGAGTTCGAGGTTTTGGAGGTCGTTCATTGGGTTCGTGTTCTTGGAGATCGTTGAGTTCGAGTTTGTTGTTGATCGTGCTGTTTGCGGTTGTTGTGTTCGAGTGGGCCATACTCGTAGTGTTACAAGGATAAGGTACCCAACCTTATCCATCTATTATAGACCATTTAGGTTATCACTTAAACATGATCCACTCGTATGTCTCTACATACGTGTTTAGGTTACAAAGATAACCTTGGATGTTAGTTTGTTGGTTTGTGGTTAATGTAACTAAAATATCATATATTTTATAGATAGTTAATTTGAATAAAATATCATATATTTCATTAAATACACAATGAGTTTGTTCAATAATGTTTACAAACTATAGGACCCTACGAAATTTAGGGTATCAACCCCAATATGTAGTAGATGGATAAGGCTAGATACCCTATCTTAGTGACACTACGAGTATGAACCACTTTGTAGATGTTACAATTGTTGTTAAAGTGCTACAAATGATCCGATCCTGATCATTCATGTGGAGACATGTGAGCGGGAATATTCTATACAAAGGAGTTTTTATAAGATCAAACCACGAAATGTTTAGTCTTATTATATAACATCGTTCATAATAGAGACTTACATTTCACCAGGATGACCACAGGTAACAAGACCTGAATCCTGAGTGAGTGTGAACTCCTGCCCATGAAGGCATTTCTTTGATTTGTATGGGTGAGAGTGGCCAAATCGCCGACCCATTTTGGGGATTCCTCTAATTGGGGAGCTAGAACACAGCTACACAAGAGAGAATTCACTCCTTCCCCAACGTCGAGGTAAGTAGATAAATTGCTCCCTTAAGGGCTGATTCCGGGGCTTGAACAATATGGCGCCACATCCTCTCCTAACCCTAGAGGGGTTTGGTCATAGTTGGACTATGATTTATTGTTTATTAGAAGGATCAGTGGTACTTAAGAAGTTAGATATAACTATAGGAGAAAAACGGTAATTTTGGGCTTGCTGTACTTACGAGAAATTTGGATGGTCATCGTACTGTTGATTGGTTATATCCAATTGGCACAAAAATATATCTGTAATGCGAAGAGTGTAGCTGACGGTCTTTAGTGGAGTGCCCGTCAGTTAATAGATAGTGAATAATTATATTAAAGAGTTTAATTAATTAGTCACGAACCGTTGGAGCTTCAAGCTACAGGTCCATGAGGTCCCCTCAGTAGCTCAATGGGATTTAATGAGAATCAATTTTTGGATTAATTTGAGTTGTTCAAATTAATTGAGGAAATTAATTATATATGATATAATTAATTAAATTTTATTTATATATGATATAATTATAATTATTATAATGTATCAAATACATTATAATGAGAGGAAATAGTGTATTTAAATATAATTCAAATATTAATTATGTGAATTGGATTCATATAATTAAAGTTAATATAAATGAGATTTATATTAAATATCGTTATTGAGAGAATTAAACTATAGGTTATATGTTATATTTTATGTAACATATAGTTTAATATGATATATGATAAAGTAGTTATCAAATATATATATATATATATATATATATATATATATATATAAGTTTATTATTAAAATTAAATTTATTAATTTTAATTTTATATTAAAAAAAAGCTTTTAGGGAAGAAGTTGTAACTTCCTCCCCTTTTTTTCTCTCGACAACGTGTAAGAGCGGTAAGAGAGGCTTCATTCTTCTTTTTCCTAAAAGAAAAACACATAAACGTTCTGTGTGGAAAAAAAAACCCCAATTCTTCCTCCTCCTCCTCTCTACGAAGAAAATCCTTTTCCCTCTCGAAATCCAAAATAGTTAGAGCCCACTCCTTCTGGGTTCTCATCTCTGAGAATACCTTGGTAGCCATTTGTTGGTGACCTTTCTGAAGAGGATTTAACATGAAGATTGGATTATTCAAAGGTAAGGGTTCTGAACCTATTTTATTTTTATTGTAAATTGTTAAAAAAAAACATGTTGTATTATTTTTTAAATGCATATTTTTGTTATGTTCTCTGTAAATTTTTTGTTCTATAAAATTTTGGAAAATTGTGATGATCCATATCTTCTGCTCAAGAACCTTAACAAGGTTCCTTCAATTGGTATCAGAGTTAGGTTTTGATCCCAATTTTTTCTAATTTTCATAATTTTTTTTACAGTGATGGTGAGTATTGAAGGATCCCAATGAAGGGTTCTTTGAGTGGAAGCGGGATCGTCCCAATTCCCAAAATTTTAAAGAACAAATTTTACAAAGAATAAAAAGAATTATGCATTTAACCCAAAAATACAACATGCAATAATTAATTTAAAAAAAAAAAAAACAGAAGAAGAGATAAGAAGGCTTATCCTTGAAGACTCCAAACTTCACATAGATCCTCTTCTCTGTGAAATTCACAAACAGAATCCAAAAAGGGCCAATTGGGCACCACCACTTGGAGACCTCGGTATTCTCTAGTGAGAATCCAAGAGGTGTAGACTCTGGTGAATTTGGTTTGAGAGGGAAGAGATTAGAAATTGAGAGCCAAAAGAGGAGAAGGAGCAAGAGAGTTTTTTTGTTTTTCTTAGATAACCTAGAGACATTCTCTGTTGCAGGAAGAAGAAGGAAAACCAAAAACCCTTTTCTCTCTATCAACCACCCAAATAAAATCTGGGCGGAGAGAAAATTGGAGAGGGAAGTAAATTCCCTCCAAAAGAAACCAAATATAAAAAATAATTAATTAATTTAAAAAAATTAAATTATATATATATATATAACTAATTATACATATATACATAACTATAGGTTATATATAACATATAACCTATAGTTTTTAGATTGTATTAAATACAATATAGCATATAGTTCCACTTTTCTCTCACAAATGGCTTTTAATATAAATCACATTTACATTAAATTATATAATATGAATCCAATTCATATAATTAATATTTGAATCATATTCAAATATTTATTTCCTCTTAAATAGTTAATATTATAATGTATCAAATACATTATAGTAATTATATTACATATAATCAAAATTTAATTAATCATATCATATATAATTAATTCCCTCAAGTAATTTGAACAATTCAAATTAATCCAAAAACTGATTCTCATTTAATCCTATTGAGCTACCGATGGGACCTAATGGACCTGTAGCTTGAAGTTTAAATGGTACACGAATAATTAATTAAACTATTCACCATTCATTAATTGTCGGACACTTCACTAAAGACCGATAGTTGTACTTTTCGTACTACATATATATTTATGTGTCCATTGGATATAACCAATCAACAGTACGATGACCCTTATAAATTGCTCGTAAGTACAGTTGGGCCAAAATTACCGTTCTGCCCCTGTAGTTACATCTAACTTCTTAAGTACCACTAAACCCTCTAATGAACAATAAACATAGTCTAAATATGATTAAACCCCTTTGAGGTCAAGAGATGGTGTGGCGCCACATTGTTCAAGTCTCAGAATCAGCCTTTAAGGGAGCAATTTATCTACTTGTCCCGACATTGGGAAAGGAGTGAATTCCTTCCTGTGTTGTGTTCCTGGCTCCTCAATCAGACAAATCCTCAAAATGGTAGGCTTGTTGAGTCGACGATCTGGCCACTCTCACCCATACAAATCAAAGGACTGCCCTCATAGGCAGGAGTTCACAACTCACTCAGGATTTAGGTTATGTTACCTATGGTCATCCTGGTGAAATGTAAGTCTCTATTATGAACGATGTTATATAATGAGAGTAAACATTTTGTGGTCCGGTCTTAAACAAACTCCTTTGTATAGAATATCCCCGCTCACATGTCTCCACATGAATTATCAAGATCAGATCATTTGTAGCACTTTACAACAATTGTAACACCTACAAAGAGGGCCATACTCATAGTGTCACTAGGATAAGATATCCAACCTTATCCATCTACTACAGATCGTTTAGATTATCACTTAAAACATGATCCACTCGTATGTCTCTACATACATGTTTAAGCTACAAGATAACCCTGGATGTTAGTTTATTGGTTTGTGGTTATTGCAACTAATTTTGAAATAAAACATCAAATATTTTATTACATAAATAAAATGTTTACATAATACAATTACAAACTATAGTTTTAGGGGAGATCTAATTCTTGGCCTCTTTGTGGTTTGACCCTATGCTTGCCACTTGTTCTACCTAGTAGTATAAGTAGTAGTTCGATGACTTATAAATATTATTTTTTTGTTTTGAGTTAAAGTCGAATTAACGACATTTATTTTTTAATCGAACAAACTCTCCTAAAGACTTTAACAAAAAATTATCTTAACGGGTTGTTTCGCTCACCAACATGAGTTGAGTTGAGTTTGTATAATATACCAACTAAATATTTGGCCCATCAACTTTAAATGTTTGTGGAGTTGAGTTATATATTTTACTAACTCATCACAACTCTCCCTTTTTCCAATATTTCCAATGGCTCCATCCATCAGCCACCATCGGTGACTATCGCTACCACACTCTAGGAACCAACTCCAGGCTCCGACAATTGATAGCTCTCAAAAAGAGCTATGATTCCTAGCTTAATTTGGGCTCGTTAATAGATTTTATGTGTTAATCGTCCTATTTTGTTGGCACTGAGCAACCAAGAGGTAGAATTAACCATTTGGTGAGAAAAGGAGTTAAATTGAAGCAATTTGGAGTTAATTTGAGCATCCGGACTTCAAAAGAGTGAATGACCAAAATGCCCCTGTTAGAGCGCCGCGACACTCATTATATGCCTAAGCCCAACGCTTGCACAACACTGAGTGGCAATAGCTACATTCGTAGGGCAGCGTTCCAAAACTTCCAATAGCGTTGCGATGCTACAGATTCTTTAACGCTACCCAGTCATCCGCGTGCACGTTTCTTCAAGCCCATTTGTAAGGTAGCATTGCAACGCCCATTCATAGGGTTGCAACGCTGCAATGATTTCTATAAATACTCTCTTCGATTTTTAGGTTAAAGGGATGCTGATTTTCATAAAGACTGAGGAGAGGACTAACATTATTCTTTTCCTTTTGAATTTTCAATATCAATAGGTTAGATTTATGTTTAATTTTGGATTGTAAGCATGGATTGGGTTGTATCTTATGGATTTGTCTATGGATTTTTTAGGTAAATTCCATCTAGTTTCTTGGATCAAGTATTCAATGTTAATTTCTTCAGTTTTCTACTCTTAATTGATGTTTTGCACTCTAAATTATGTTTTATTGAAATCTTCTTTAATTCTTAAATGCATGATTTTGAGGTTGACTTTTCACGGGTAATTGTACATGCTAATTGATTCTTAGTTCGTCACAATCTTGTATGAATATCTTGTTAAATTTATTTTTGCATAAGAATGTCTAGCTAATGTCACCTAAGTAGCAATAGTTAATTAGGAATTTGATGGCTATTCCTAGAATGTGCTAATTGCTAGGTTCAAAAATAAAATTGGTTAATTGAATATGGCTTTCCTGACAGTTAATCGACATAATTAAATCCTAAATTCGTAATGCATGTGTTTTTAGTTCTATATGGCCGCTATCGAACCCAATAGAATTTAGAAGCATGTAGATTAGTTATGATATGGTCTTTTCGACCTTAATTAATAATTAGGACGCTTTCTTGATTAGATTCATGCTAGTTATCCGCCATTATAAAGGCTAGTTAGATCGAATCGAGTGAGTAGTTGTGCATGCATAATTTGATTGCATAATTAATTGACAGAAAACGATGATTGAAATTGCATTTAATATCTATCTTGATCTGAGAACTAAATAAATCAATCCCTGACTACATTTATCCATTGCATTTAATTTCCTGCATGTTTTCAAATTAGTTATAAAAAAAAAAAAAATCAAAACCCATTTTTTACTGCTTTCATAAACAAACATAGCTTAAGAAAGATTTAATTCTCGTCCTCTCTATGGTTCGACCCTGCACTTACCACTGTTGCTACGTTTTTGTAGTAATAGAGTAGTTCGATGTAATTATAAATCTTCTTTTGTTTTGCGGTCCTTTTTTTGGAATTAAATGACACCGAAAAAGGCAGTCGAACAATAACCACTTCCGATGATAACTCGATGACCTAACTCCGGCGACCACTTTCACACGACCAACTCTGACGATCAATTTTGGCTCCAAAAACCACCTTCGACAAACAAACTCCGATGACTAACTTCGACAACCACCTTCATACGCTTCGAAAACCACCTTCGACTACAAACTTCGACTAAAATCACCTTCAATGACCACCTTCAAACTAGCAACTCCAACGACCAACTCCAGCAACCAACTCCAATACCACCTTCATGTGACCAACTTCGAGCTCCAACAACCACCTCTGATTACAAACTCCAGCAAAAATCATCTTTGATGATCAACTTCGATGACTATCTTCATGCGACCAACTTGGGCTCCGAAACCCACCTCCGACAACAAACTCCGACTACCAACTCCAATACCACCTTAATGTGACCAACTTCATGCTCCAACAACCACCTCTAATTACAAACTCCAATGAAAATCATTTTCGATAATCAACTTTGACAACCACTTTCGACTAGTATAAGGCTCATAATTGTTAAAAGTATGTTATAGGGTTGCTGATTATATAAATAATAGTATTTTGTCTACATTAAGGGCAATATTTATACATAGAAATTTGTAAAATATATTTTTATTCAATTGAATTCATATACCAAATGAGTGTTAATAATATTTGAAAAGGTATGTATGTAGTTGAATAGTATGTAACACTAACAAAAAAAAGAAAAAATTAAAAAAAACCATAAAATGAAGATTTTTTTTTTTTGAAATGATAAAAAATAGAGATTTGTTCTCTGATGATATTCTAAATTTAGAGGATTGAAAATGAAATTGTTGAAGAAATGTGGTGACATTTCATTGGCTGCTAAAATGATGGGGAGATTCAATTAAAAAAGTTCATGACAAGGTAAAAATACAAAGCAACAATAGGAAGAAGAAAAAAAGATGATGATGATGAAATTCATGGAGAAAAAATAGGAATCGAAAGTTTTGATTTCTCTTTGGTTTCTCATTTTATTTAACTATATTACTGCAAGAAATGTAAGAAACATAATGAGTTAATTATTGTTCATTACTCAAAAAAATAAGAAAGAACGAAAAACTTTAAAAGTTAAAAGAAAAGAATTGCAATCCATATTTATTCAACATAAAGATGGGTAGAATTATTAAATAAAAAAGCTTCAAAACAAAAGTAGTCATCATAAAAGTATATTATTTAGGTCCCGTTTAGTAACAATTTCGTTTTTAGTTTTTTGTTTTTGAAAATTTAGCCTATTTTCTTCCCATTTCTTACAGTGATTTGCATCTTTCTTAAGTAAAATGGTTGAGTTCTTAGTCAAATTCTAAAAATAAAAACAAGTTTTCGAAAGTTTTTTTTTTTTAATTTTCACAATTTGGCTTGATTTTTTAAACCATTGGTAAAAAGGAAATAATAGAGGAAGAAAATTGGGGATGGAAGTAATGTCTATAGGCTTAATTTTCAAAAACAAAAACAAAAAACTAAATGGTTACTAACCTTATAGTTCAAAAAACTGCATTAGATATCCTAGACATATGGACTCAACTTTACACCCTAAACATAGATATATGAATTTAGACCAAATAACGACCAAATAACTTTGCACCTTAAACACAGACACATGAACTTCACAGATATATGAATATTTCATACATCATATCTCAACCCAGTATCCAAACAACCCCTAAATTTTTTTTTTTTTTGAAGAATTCTTGAAGACTTTGAACTAAAAGCTTAACTAGGTCCATGAGTAATTTACAAAACATGTTAAAATACTAGTTTAAGACCATTCAAACACGGCAAGAAAAAGGCTGCACCCGATGCCTATATAGACAGTCAGAATTGCAATCGTTGAGAGGGGACAAATCTTCTGACCGGTTATATAACCCATTAGGAGTATGTTTTGTGTGTTTGTAAGGGGTGGGGGTTAGAGTTATGTGTTTGTGTGTTTGGTGTATATGCTGGGGTAGGGGTAGAGTTATGTGTTGTGTGTTTGTATGTTTGAAGTTAGTTAAAAGGCTAGGGAGGGGGAGTATGTTTATGTGTTTATATGATTTTGTGTGTATTTGAAATTAGATGAAGGGGTGGGAGTTTGTTTTACGTGTTTATAAAGGGTGAAGGTTAGAGTTATGTGTTTGTGTGTTTGGAATTGGTTAAAGGAGCGTATGAAGTACGTGTTGTATGGAGTATACAGAGTTATGTATTTGTATATGTGTTTATAATTAGTTGAATGAGTGGGAGATGAAGTGTGTTATATATTTCTATTTTTATTATTTGTTATGTCGAAATAGTTTATATATATAAGTTTGAAATAATAATCCTTTAACTTAAGTTTACATTTTGTCTTTATTAAGTGATTTGGGGATGTACAAGTTAAAGTTTATGCAGAGGAGCAACATGATGTGGTTTGAGAGAGGATCCATTAATTTTTGTTATGGTTGGCTTGTAAAAGTTGAATAGTTTAATCCAATTAGCTAGTTTTTTTTTTTTTTTTTTTTTTTTTTTTTTGTTAAGATATCATAAAACTTTGAATGGATCATTTAGGTTCTTTTTGTTAATCTTGTTTGGATGAACAAGTTGTGCGTTTGTAGTAATATAAAACATGTGTATTATTATTCTATTAGTATTTTGAGGTACTTAAAAATTAAATTTAATATCACAAATAAATTAAAAAAAATAAACAAATTGGCACTTTGTTTCCCGACGATGGACACATGGCATCGGTATCGGGAGTGCAAAACGAGCAAAAACGCAATTGGAGATCTGACGACGTCAAAGCAACCATCGGGAGATATACTCCCAACGATGTATGTACAACGTAGGGAATATTAGTACTCCCGACGAAGTAATATATCCATCAGGAGTATAATGATCTCCCAATGGTTGTTTTGACGCCGTTAGGAGGTCTTTTCCTGATCAGTCTACCTCGACAATTCTGCCGAACGCCATGTATGTCATCAAAAAATGAATGGCCAACGTGTTTTTGGGCTTCTCTTGACCATCTTCAGCATCGGGAAAAGGCCTTTTCTTATAGTAAAACAACATTATGAGAAACCTTTATAAAAATAATCTTGAACTCAATCTAATATAAAGATGAACTACTTACTTTGATTTTTAGTATAGTCGTACATTTCTAATTGCAAACAATTAATTTTAAACTCCATAATAAAATGGTTGAAACTGGCTCATTACACTTTACCTTCTCCTAAATGGGCGACTATGTACAAATAAAGGGGTCTCGTGAACGGATGAACTACAATTGTAGAGAAAATGAAATTTGTTATACTTTTTAAAGTTAGGTTTTTTTTTCCCTTTTTTTTTGGTTTTTTTAATACCATTTGTTGTTGTCATCGTATCTGAGTGAAATTACCACAACGGAACATCACCCATGCAAATTGTCTTCTTGCTCTCGCTTTCCTCTATCCCAATGTTCGATCTTGCTCTCTCATTTACTCTTGATCTCCTCTCTCTCTCACTATCTCTTGGTATCCTCACTCTCTTGCGTCACTGCATCTGAAGTTCAGATGGCCAACAATGATACTTTTGTAACGTGATAAATAGAAAAAGGAAAAATGGAGAATGAACGACCTAAATGGAAGAAGGAAAATCGAGAAGAAGAAAAAGAAGAGAGAAAAATAAAATTAAAGGTAATTTTGTAACTTTGACCGATGATGATGTAAGCAAAGGGCAAAATTCTCAAGCCTTAAAAATTGGGATAAAAAACCATTTTCGACTTTGAGATTAAGTCTATTATACAATTATCTCCAAATAAAGTCCACATTAATAAGAGTTATATAAGTGAAAACAATTATTTTCATTACTATGAGATCTTTTGGGTGATTTCACAATCAAAGTCAAGATAAATTATGCTAAAAATAGATATGTTATGGAGATAAATGAAAGTTCTTTGTTCTTATCAACAATCCCTCATCGTTTGTTTTACTAATTCAACACCATACACCATCAAAATTCAAACCTCCCATATTTTGGGTTCAACAAATATGTAAGATGAGATATTCAAATACCTCTATATCAAATATGTTCATATTGACAAATAGATGGTAAATAATACATACAATACTTTAAGTTAAATTATAAGTTTAGTCTATAAATTTGTTAGTATCTATTTTATTCTTAAAGGCCTAGTCAACATTTAATTTAAAGGGAATAATACATTTTTGGTCTCTAAGTTTTGGCTCTAGTTTCTATTTGGTCCCTAGATTTCAAAATGTTACACATGTAGTCCTTAAGTTTTGAATTTTGTTTCAAAATGTTACAACTTTACCCTTAAGATTTGAGTTTTGTTTCAATTTGGTCTCTAGATTTCAAGATTTTACATCTTTAACCTCGAAATTTCATTAAATACTTACTTTCAATTATTGACGTTAATTTCTATTAATCAATTAAAAATAATTAAAAGTGAAATTTTAAATTTAATTTTAAAAGTGACAAAACAATGAAATTTAATTAATTATAATTCTTTTAACGATTTTTAATTTATTAACATAAATTAACGGAAAGTGAGTATTTAGTGAAAAATTGAGGTTAAAAGTGTAAATATTGAAACATAGGGATCAAATTGAAGCAAACATAAATATCTAGGGTAAAATTGTAACATTTTGTAACCTAGGAACTAAATTGAAACCAAACTCAAAACTTAAGGATGTAACATTTTGAAACCTAGATACTAAATAGAAACTAAACCCAAAACTTATGAACCAAAAAGGTATTTTTCCCTAATTTAAATTATGTGTTTAACATGCATCTTAGGATAAATTCAACGTTTTTAAAACAAAAACATCACGATCCCATTTGTTTCATAGATTTTTCCAGGATTTCAAACAAATATTTAATATTCATATTTGTTTCACAGAATTCCACTTTTTAAAACCCAAGATATTATTATCGGAAGAACTTTAAAACACATGAATTTTTTAATACCCTACAAAACGTGAGATTTTTACGTCGAGAAGATTGAACAGAAAAAATTATAACTTAATTAATTAGTAAATTAATATCAAGTATTCACTATTAATTTTAATTAATTATTAAACACAAATATATTATTTAGATTTAATAAATTTCAACTAATATCTTTACCATTAATATTTTATACTATCTTAACTATTTAATATAAATTATTATTGTTAATTATCAATATTTTAATTAATTAAATTATTTTTAGTAATTAATTTAATTATATTTAACTACAAAGTATTTATTTATTTTTTATTTTATTACTTAAATAATTAATTTCTTAATTATTTACTTTTAATTTCTATATACAAATTATTGAATTAAATATGTATATTTAACTTTTAAATATTAATTATCCTGCACGTCTAAATATAAACACAAATATTAATTATTCTAGATATTTAAAACCTTGATATTCTCCCTATTTGATAATTCTTTTGAGTACAACAAATTGCACGTGGGAACCGACCTCTCCCATCCAAACTGCTTTGGAACTTTCGAGGTAATATAAAAGCTTCTGTATAATATATCGAAGTTTGTAGCAAAAAACTTCACTAAAGGCTCGGATCGGTTTCGGATTCAGAAATCTTCGGAGGCCTCTCAGTAAGTCTTCTTTCTTCTTAATCCTTAGAGATTACTCCACTGAGAATCCGATTGCTATGTGTATTTTCATTTTCTCCGAATGAACACTCAATTTATATATATTATTTATGTTGCGGATCGTTTCTATTGGCATCTTCAGTTTCTTGATTGTCGAGGAAGTATTATTGATGCTGGTAAAATCAAGCAGTTTAGGCAGATGTTATCACTCTAATTAGCCGGTAAAATCAAGTTTAGGCAGATGTGATCACCTTAATAAACTCTGTCCAAGATCCCTAATCCAGTATAGATGGCACGATTGTTTGTGCTTGGTTGTTGATCGACTATAAAGAATTTTAAATAAATTTGAAGACGAAGAGGTAAGAACTAATTCTGGCAAGAAAAGTGTGTGTAGCGTGTTTCTAGAAAATTACGGAGGGAGAGAGTAGCTGAAAATTTTCTGATTGTCTACCTAGTCGCTAACATGTATCGGGTGCTAGTTGAGTATGCTCGCTTTGGCAACTGTTGATTCATTTATTGATACCTTTCCATCTGGTTTCATAAGGTTGAAGTTATATTGATAATCTTTTAGGTTCTTTTTGCAATGTTTTCGTATTTAATTTTCTGTTTTTGAAATTTGAATTCTCTTTCGTAGAGGTTTCGACTATGACCTTAGAGCGAAGTTACTGATGTTAATGACGATTTTTTCTTTTCTTCTTTTAATGTTTTTTGGAAAAAGATGTTATGATTAATTAAGTTGGCTCGTTTTTCAATCGGGTATAGCTTAGCAGATAAGAAACTTGTTACTTTTAGCGTATAAGACACTTATTATTGATAGTCTTTGGCTCAAGTGCTGTTGGGTTGGAAGAATTAGTAATCCTAGGAGAAAGAATTTTCCTTGTTCTAATGAGAATTGAGACAGATAAAAATCATAAATGCAATAACTAAAAACTCCCCAAGTGCAGTAACTATTTCAAATCATGGACCACGCTTGGTCTTTTGCACATGCGAGGGAAAACTATCCTTGGTCATTGCTTGTATGCTGCGTTTCCTTCTTTTTTTGCCTAACAAGAAAAGCTTTCCATTAATTAGCACCTATCATCTTGAGATTTACTCCATGCTGTGCTAATTACATACAGAAGAGGTAGAGAAAGCATACCAAAATGAGCAGAGGAACTTGGTCTACTCAAAACTTCTTCCCATTTTTTCCTCCTGCTTAGTAGCTATACAATACTCTCCTGAGAAGTGTTCATTTGCTTTGGTAATGGTTGGCTACTTGGTTAGTTTGGTAAAAAAAAAAAAAAATCGGTTCAACTGTTTTAACTTTTTAGTTGACAATTCCTCCAGTTTTTTGGTTTAACTGTTTTAACTTTTTAGTTGACAATTCCTCCATAAATGGAGGCTTTAGGCTCTTGTGTTAGAATATTAGAAACTAAATTTATTTTGATTTAAGATTTATTCTCTCAATTCTTGGAGAGACTATAGGCTTTTCCATATGATACTCAAAAGAGTTGAAAGCACTGAAAGAGGGAATTCTCTGAACTTTAATGTGGTTGACAATGAAAAAATAGGTGGCCAGCAAAGCACCCACCACACTTTGAGCTTTTGTGTGAGAGACTAAGAGCACTAGTTAGGGATATATGGTAGGATTAGTAGGATATTACTTATTAGTAAGGGCTATTATAGGTAATTAGCTAGTGGGGTCTTGGTTAAAAATAAGAGGGGTTGGGCAACTTAGGGGATGGATCATTGTGGTGAAAGTTTCCATTGTGAGACTTTAGGAGAGAGAGAGAACCCTCTTGAACGACTATTAGTATATTGTAACTCCTCCTGATATTGCAATTTATCACTACCTTTATGTTCTTTGCATTTCTTTACATTTTCTTGTTAGATGGTATCCTAGAACTTTCCAAAAAGATGTTAAGCATTTGGAAAATATTGATGATGAACAAACCACAATTAGTTGAAAGAAGGGATGTTGACAAAAATGGCACATTTCAGTTTAGGGTTTAGAAAATGGTTCCAATTTTTAAAAACTTGTTTTTGGGGACCCTTTTGGAGGTGAAAAATCATAAATGCCCTCCAATAGGGTCCCAATGTTTGAACTTCTCCTTTCCCCTCATTTATAGTTAGTTTTTCTAGGGTTTCATTGTGTTTAAGCATGTGAGGAGGATTCCTGGATTAAATGTATGCTTAGGTGATTTTGGCATGTTCTATTACGTTTAGGGTAAAAAAAAAAAAAAAAAATTGACTGAACTTGAAGGAAAATTGAAAATTTATTTTCTCCAAATCGAGATTCATCCCTAGAACTCAGTGTAAATCAAGACCAAAATTTAGTCCATGGCCAAGTTATGAGTTTCCACCGAGTTTTTGATCGACTTACAAATCTCAGTGTGAATCTCGGTCTGGATGTCCATCGAGATTCACGCTGAGATTTGAGACAAAAGCAGCATTTCAATGGTTTTGTTGAGGTTTTCAATTCCTTATTGTAAGTTCTAAGTCCATGCAGGGTTTACCACTATGGAAATGGTTCCGAAACTTGAACCAAATGACTACTTTCTGCGGCCTTGTTATGTTGTTCCCACCTAGGCAGAACCATTAAAAATATAAAGCCGAATCAAACCCCAACCAAATTGGGTATGTTTAGACAAACTGTATTTGGACCATTTTTAGATACATCCATTATATTTAATAATAAACTTTTTCATTACATCCTCCTTGGGGAAATAACGAGAGTTGGAATGATGTAATTAGTTTTAACCCGTCGAATCAGAAGGTTTCATTTGGTAATAAGGATTCTGATCTTGTCAATGGTCTTAGACATGCAACCATACCGAGTAGGAGAAATGCGGTGATGGTAGGCAATAGACTCTTCAAAACATATTTGAATGATAGTATCAATTGTGAGGATCTGGATAAGTTATACCCCAAACTAGAGCTTCAGAACGGAGAGGATGGAGTTAAGACGTCTATCTTTTATTTTTATTGAGTCAGTGCTGATGGGGATGGAGAGGAGGCAGCTTGTAGATACTAATTTGTTGAATATTATTGACGATTAGGATGTCTTTTGCAATGAGGATTGGAGCACTATAATATTTCATAAGACACTGAAAAGTCTTAAGGGAGCATTGATGGGGGGAAGGCTGCGTGGAGGGCATATCTTGACCTTGGTTATATGGGAAGGATGAAGGGGGCATATACGGATTTGGGTTATATGAATTGCGAAATGATCCAAGTCACTAGCTATTACCGTTTGTCTTTGGCACATTGGATACGTAATGAGGTATTACAGACACCTCTTCCTATGTCAAGAAAGAGTGGTCATCCTCATCGTCTCTAATAACAAATGCATGGGTTTTAGACTATAATTGTACCACATATCTTATTACAAGGTCAATCCCATCAGGATTTATCTTGCCTATTCTATACACTCTGCCCTAAAAATTTATGATATTTGATTCTGTCAAACCCTCTTAATTCCCCACCTTCGTAATTCTCTTCACTCTCTTTCAATACCCCCTATACACATCCACACACAAGGCATTATCTGCAATAAAAAAATGAATAAAAATAGGGAAAAAAAAAACTGGGTAAACCATAAAAACATAAAAACTCTGGTGTGAATCGCGGTGTGAATCGGGTCAATGTGAATAACTTAGTCCAGATCTCGGAGCAAATCATGGTTAGAAAAAAGAACTGAGATGTAGGCCAAGTCACACAAATCTGATCAAGTTTTGGACTGATATTTAAGCAATCTGAACTAGATTTACCCCGGGTTCCATGAAATTTTAACAGAGAATCATGAAATTGAACCGAAATTTAAGTTCTCAAACTGAGATTTGACCGAGATTTTTGAATTTTAAACAAGCTTTATATGCATTTCAGCCAAAAAAAAAAAAAAAAAACTTAAATAACTTTCACGATAACACAACAGAGTTGTGTATAGATACCTCCTTCGTGGGAAAGATGTTTGTCTAAATAAAACTTGGGATAGATAAAAAAACGAGGTTGGTGAAAAAATTAAAGGAGTTGGTTGAATAGTTTGGTGAAAATTCAAAGAGAAGTTGGTGAAAAAATTGGAGTGTAAGGGATATGAGTTTTTTCACACCCTTGCTATCATCATCCTCATCCTCATCAACAAAGAGTCCCTAAAAACAAGTTTTTAAAGATTGGGTCCATTTTAACCATCATGGGTTGGTCTAATGGTAAAAAAGGAGACATAGTCTCAATAAATGACTGGCTAATAGATCAAGAGTTCAATCAATGATGGTCAACTTACCTAGGAATTAATTTCCTACGAGTTTTTTTGACACCCAAATGTTGTAGGGTCAGGCGGGTTGTTTCATGAGATTAATCGGTGTGCGTAAGTTGGCCTGAACACTCACGGATATTTAGAAAAAAAGGGGTCAATTTTCCAAACTATTTAGAAAAAAAAGGGTCAATTTTCCAAATCATAAACTGAAATTGGCCATTTTTGTCAATATCCCGTGAAAGAAGGTCAACATAGTGCCTTTATGTGACTAGTGAACTTTGTTAGTACATTTTTATTTTATTTTATTTTAAGTACATAATTATTACTTATTGTGAGGTAAGACTAGCTTCCTAAGAAAAAGGATGCATACAATTGGTATTCACGTTCTTTCCTTCTTCACAGGGATTGATTACCTGATCTGAAATGGGGAAGTCTGAAGGAGACGAGAAAATCTTAAGTTACAACGATGTTGTACTCCGAAAATCCGATTTGGACATCCTTGGCGGTCCATATTATCTGAATGATCGAATCCCCGAATTCTATTTCAGCTATCTAAGCACAACCCATCCTTCCAAGGATATTCTTCTATCTCCACCTTCAATTGCTTTCTGGATAATGAACTGCCCCGATGCCGAGAGTCTCGACGATTTCCTAAAACCTCTCAATCTTTGTGACAAGAAGCTTGTAATCTTCCCCGTCAATGACAACAATGACGTTAGTAAAGCTGAAGGTGGAAACCACTGGAGTCTTCTTGCATTCTACAGAGAAGCGAACGTATTTGTCCATCATGATAGCCACAAAGGGATGAACAAGTACCATGCCAAGCGACTTTACAGAGCTGTGGCTAGATTTATGAGTGCTGACTCGAATTCAACGTCGAATCCAAGTTATCTGGAATGTGTAGAGTCTCCGCAGCAAGTAAATGGATATGATTGTGGTGTGTATGTTATAGCTATAGCAAGAACCATATGCAGGTGGTATGAGCAAAGGAAAGAAGTTGATAGAGATGGGTTGTGGTTTTCAGCGGTGGTGAAGGAGGTTAGTCCATCATTTGTTACCAATATGCGTAGCGAAATATTGGGGCTAATAAGAAGTTTAATGGCTGTGAAGGAATATCAACCGGCTTCTAAATAACACATTGTTCATTGTGTTATTGTTAATTTTTGCTTACGGTTCCATTTTAGTGCTGGATTTGTGTTGCTAATGGAGACAATGGGTTTAGTTTGAAATGATCGACTCAGTCTCAATTGCTTCGAGGATAAAAAATCCTTTCTAGCTCTTTCTAGTTCCTCATGTCCCAGAGAAAAAGGGGTCGAAATTCGGATAAAACCCATTTTTTGAGTAAACGTGAATTTTTTTTACTCTCCCAAACTAGAATATTAAACATTTCAGGCCAAGAATACATTAAAAAAATTTCACAAATAGGGACTAAATTATTATAAATTCTAAAATATTTAGGCTAAATTGTTATTTATCAAAATTTTAGGATTAAATTGTTATAAATTTGAAAGTATAGGGATTAAATCATTATTATTAAAAAAGTTGACTAAAATGTGTTTTTTTTAATCTAAATTATAAGTGTGATCCATTTGAATATTTTAATTTCAATTTGGTCTCATAGATTTAAACAATTAAATTTGATATGGTTTTAGAAGTTTTTATTTTATCATTATAACTTAGTTTAACTTCACAAATTGTTTTTATCTATAGGGACGTGACTTTTTTCTTTATAAAAAAAAATTATGTTGTAATGAAATGGCTAGTATCTTGGCTACTTGAGCTAGCTAACTATGTTGAACTTGAAGTTTAAGTTGAAACAAAGTACAGAAGAAGAGTAAGACGGATAAAGATTCTTTTAGGAATAATTTCTGGAGTGCGCTAAATTAGAACCAAACTAGAGGAATCCAATTAAGAAAGTTCTACTCAATTATAGGATTAACTTAAAAACTTTTAGAATCATGATTGATGCTAACAAAACTCGAACTTACTAAATTAAAATGTTTTAAATTTGCAGTATATTTTGTTTAGTATCCAATTTAAGGACCGCAGATTTAAACTTCTAATCTCTTAGACGAGAGTACGAAAGTGTAGGTCGTTGAGCTTTGCCCTATATATATATGTGTGTGTTTATATGAAACTAAGTCCAAAGTATATAAGACTAAGGGGCTGTTTGGGTCCAAGAGTGGACTGGTAACCCATTCCATGTTTGAGGCTCCAACTATTTTTAGTTGAAGCTTCAAAATTATATTGAAAGTCAACTCTAGTGAACACTGTTTCCAACCCCATGAACTGTACCTCCACTATTTGCAACATCTCCCTTCTCCTTCGTCTCTTCCATCTCCTTTCTTCTCTGAAAGAAATACTCAGATTCAAGATGTTTTTCCTTCTCTATTTACTTCTCTGTTCATTCCACCCCTACTATAACTTTTTTGTTTTATCTTCTTCGTTGATTTCACTCCTCATATGTGGTTTTCGTCTCTTTCAAGCTTGTCAGTGCCGTCTTCAGATCTAGTTTCACATCTCTTCATCTCTATCGGTTCTATCATCGTCGAAACCAGATCTGGATCCGTAGTCCTTAAATTTATTTCGTCTAACCCTTCATAGATCTGTAGATCTACGTTTATGGTGGTACCCATCTTACATGTTTTTCTCTAAACCCTTCACAAATCTGGATTCACGTCTCATTCATCTTTGTTGATTGGGGTTTTATCCGACTTCCTCCCTCTCGTTTCCATTCTAAATGTGTTCGTTCATTCTTCCCCTTGCTGTTCCAAACCTTTGATTCCCTTTGCTGCATTATTCAATTTTCTCACTCTGTCATTTCAGTCTAAATTGTTTGGTTGAAGGACGATTGTGGTTAGTGGGGCATGGAGGTTACTGTTTGGAGAGTATTAGGGGGTGAAGGACAAGTTGTGGAGCTGGGGGGGGGGCTATAGGTATTTGATGGATTTCTCACTTCAGGGTTTCTCTGTTTGATTAGATAATTTTCATTCTACTGATGAAAAAAGATGGATTTTCTCTGTGCAATGTCCATTGTTTTGTCTATTTTGGTCCCTATTTGTCTATAGTTTGTCATTTTTGGTCTCTGTTTGTCCATTGTTTGGCCATTTCCATAAATTTTGGTGTCTGTTTGTCCATTGTTTGTTCATTTCAGTCTCTGTCTATCTATTGCTTGTCCATTTAATAACTTTTGGCCTTAGTTTGTCCCTGTTTATTGTACATTGATTGACAGTGGTTGTTAGGTACTGTTTATTGTATTCATCATTGTCATATCTTTTGTTTTTAGAGTGATTTATTGTATATTGATTGACAGTGGTTGTTAGGTATTGTTCATTGTATCCGTCATTGCATATCCCCTATTTTTAGGATGGTCTATGGTATATTGATTGACAGTGATTGTTAGTTACTGTTTATTGGGTAGATTTTTGTCAAAATCATTGACTTTTATTTATATGTGGGTCCCACTTAAAAAATCGGTGAGCCAATAGTTCACACAACTATTATATATGGTTTAACTTCACTCTAACTTTAGACCAAACTCATTCAATCTACTTGCTTAATGCAATTGTTATGTCATCTCTTTTGTCTCCACTGTTCTTATCATGTGCTTCATTTCATATTACCATGAACTTCTATACATCTTTTGGTTTCTATTGTCTTTGTTGTTTGTTTTTGATTTTCAATTCTTTTAACTTGAATGGAATGATTTACCATTGTTTGTCTCTGGTTTAAAATCAATTGTTGGTCATTCCATCTACATTGTTGATTTCTTTTTTACCATTATTCATAATATTATCTAAAATTCAAGTTTCAATGAATGAATTTCATAATTCTAAGGTTGGACTCTATTCCGTTCATTTTTTCTTTGACTTTATAATTATGGTCTCACTTGCCTTCAACTATAAGGACAAACACATTCCATCTACATCATAAATGTAATTGGTATGTCTTTTCCCTCTTTCTCCAACATTTTGTTATCACAGGTGTTGACTAGTGTCTTCCTATTGTAACTTGTTTAGTATAATACTGATATTCTTTATTGTAACTTGTTTTAGGGTTGGTCTTGTTATGAGTCTGCCGCATCAAACACTGTTTACCAACTATATCTTGCTAAGGTGATAACTATCTGTCATCATTATGAATTTGAAATTATCATTTTACTTTATGTAATTCATTTTGGGGTTTAGATTACACACTTAGGTTACGCACTTTTCTTTCTTACTTATGTTTGTTGCTAATCATTACTTTTGTGTGCTCTTGTCAGGGTGGACTATTAGCATACTCGAGCATTGCTTAAGGTTCGTTAACATGAATTTGTAGCTGTTGGACGTATTCTCATATATTCCTGTTTATAGTTGTTTGTATGATTAAAATAGTCATATATGTTTGTTTCATATTTGTAGTTGTTTGGATGAATTTTATCTCACATAAAAAATTTGTTATGTTTGGATGAATAACATGAATTTGTAGTTGGATGAATATTTGAAAGATTTTTATATTTGGATGAATAACATGAGTTTATACTTGTTGATATGTTTGAAGGAATAACAATAATTTTTTTTAAAGAACACAAAAAACCAGTGTTGTTTAATATGGTATAAAAAAAGAACACAAAAAACCATTTTTTTAAAAAAATTGACAATCAATAATCAATTGTTTTTAGAACAACATGAAAGAAGAACATAAAAAATCAGTTTGTTGCATTATTTACTAAAAAAGGATTACCAATTTATAGTGTATTCGTTTTTAGAATAACATGAGAAAGGAACACAAAAGATCAATTTGCTGATTTTTTTTTAAAGAAAAGAGTCACAATCAACATTATAATCGTTTTTAAAAGAATGAATATTGGGTACATACAAAAGCAATGTTGTTTACTATGAAATAAAAAAATTTAAAAAAAAAAAAAAAAACTTAAAAAATCAGTTTGATGGACTTTAAAAAAAATGTTGTTTAATATGGCAAAAAAATAAGTTTGTTGGATTTGTTTTTAAAAATAGAGTATCAATCTATAGTGTATTAGTTTTTTAAAAAACCTAAAAAGAGAACATAAAAGGAAAACAATGTTGTTTAATATGACATTAGAAAATAACATATAAAATTAGTTTGCTGGACTTGTTTTAAAAAATAGAGTACCAATCTATGGTGTATTTATTTTTAAAAGAACATAAAAAAAATGTCGTTTAATATGGCGTTAAAAAATAACATAAAAAATCAGTTTGTTGGATTTGTTTTTAAAAAAATAGAGTACCAATCTATAGTGTATTTATTTTTAAAAGAACATAAAAAAGAAAACATTAAAAAAAAAAAAATAATGTTGTTGAATATGACATTAAAAATTAACATAAAAATTAGTTTGTTGGACTTGTTTAAAAAATAGAGTACCAATCTATGTATTTGTTTTTTAAAAAAAAAATTAAAAAAAATTGTTGTTTAATACGACATTAAAAAATAACATAAAAATCAGTTTGCTGGACTTGTTTTAAAAAATAGAGTACCAATTTATATAATCTACGGTAATATAAAAAGAGAACATAGAAAATCAGAGTGTAATTATTTTATGATCTAAAATTTATCTTTCAGGACCAAATCCAAATTTTTGAGTACATAATGGACCCAAGAGAACTAGTTACGATATTAACAGTATTCACAACTTCACAATGTTAGTTACTTTTAATATTAGAGTTATTATTGATGACCATAGGAGAGTAGAAAACACATCACATGACAGTAGACATTGTATTAGACAATTAGCATACTTTCAACTCATTCATGAGTTCGACTTATGTTGTCGTCAAAGTACAAGAATGGATAGAAGATGTTTTGCCATTCTATGTCATTTACTTAAGACAACAGGCGGATTAGTTGGAACTAAAGTTATAGATGTAGATGAGATGGTTGCCATGTTCTTGCATATATTATCTCCCAATGTTAAAAATTGGATAGTTCAAAGAGAATTTGTACGGTATGGTGAGACTGCTTCTAGGCATTTCAACTTCGTTTTATTAGCGGTGTTACGATTACACGATGTGTTGTTAAAAAAAAATTTTGCCGATCATGAACTCATGTACAGATCAGAGATGGAAATGATTTGAGGTACAGTTCAAGTAAAACAATGTCAGATTGACATGACTTATTTGTTAGGTGAACATATGTGCATGAATATTTCTTATTTTGTTCCGTTACAGAATTGTCTGGGTGCGTTAGATGGCACGTATATCAAGGTAAATGTCAGTACAACTGATCGCCCAAGGTATAAGACAAGGAAGGGTGAAATTGCAGCAAATGTACTCAGTGTTTGTGATACAAATGGCGACTTCGTATTCATCTTATCAGGGTGGAAGGATCCGCAGCTGATTCTTGAGTTCTCAGAGATGCAATATCACGACCTAACAAATTGAAGGTTATGAAAGGTAACTAGTTACACATACTATCTTTTCCTAGTCATTGTATTTCTAGTATAAGGTTTGAAACGGTTGGGAGTTCAATGGGGTATTATTATTTATGTGATGTCGGGTGTCTCGATCTAAATTTGAGATAGTAGATTGTGAATCCACTTGTGTAGACAGTGAAGTGGCGACACGTGAGTGTCGATACACCTGGCAAAGATAGAGGACTAAGAGAAGTGTCATGATGCAACCAGGGAAGATGGTGCATCATTCAACACACCAACATAAGTGGGCAAGCATGCCATGTTGAACATTAAGCAGAAAGACAAGTAACTATGTCATCAGTGGTGTCGGTGATAAGCTTAATAGAGGCTAGATGGGGCCCTGGGCCGTGACCTCGGAAGGTGGGGTTCTGTCGTGAGTTTGGATAAGCAGCTCTAGAGTCAGATGCATATTGATAAGATATGCAAGCACGTTTAATTTCATGTCAATTAAAGTTTAGACGGGTGCTTTACGTTGGTGAGTGATCGTTCGCCACATTTCATATGCATGGATGGCAAAGAGGAAAATGTTCATAATGCACTATAGGGAGCGGCATGGTGTCAGCTCTCCACCACCTCTGGGCCCTGTAGCCTAAGTGAACTACCCCATGGCACATGTGTGTGTCATGGCATGGGCGAGTGTTACAAGACAAGTGTCTTAGACATCTTCCATCGAGAATGGGATCTCATGGATAGTGTCAGACGACACCGGTGTGCCAGTATTGTGCCCCTTCCCATGGGCCAGAGGTTCAATGTAGCACTCGGTATACCATTTTGATTTGACAAGGACTCGGAAGAGTCTAAGTCTCGATTAAATCTTGATGGATGGATATCCAAGAAGTCCCGAATTAGATTGTTGCCCATGGGTCGGTTGATGATGGTTCTCGATAAGCGTGTCTAAATATGAAAGAGAAAGCTGATGACTTCCCGACACTTGGGATGGAATCCTAAAGTATCAGTGGGACTCGATAGTTCTCGGTTGGCTCAATACTTGCCTGAGTTGTCCCTGTAAGTATTGTAATGGCCCAGTAAAGCCGAGTAGGCGACCACTAGGCCGATAGAAGCCCAATAGGTTTCGAAATAGGCCGATAGAGCCCAATAAGCAATGTTATGTCTCGGAAAGCCCGATAAGTGTTTGAATCACCCAGTAAGCCCCGATAAGGGGTTATAAGCCTGTTTTGTTCCAATGAAGGGTTAGAACTCATCTCAGTGAAGTTTCGAAGTGATGTAGAAGAATATGGGACGTG